>NW_024041507.1:0-1321 GCF_014851395.1 Micropterus salmoides | reverse complement strand
TGGTTCGATTTTGGATTTAATCCAACTAGCAGGCAAGATCACTCGATGACTGGATCAAAACAGTCAGGTGACACACGGAAGACAATAAAATAGGTTTGTGGTGTAATATTTATAGAATATAGGCCTACAGCTCGCCTCTGTGGAGCAACTTCCTCCCCTTGTTCAGTTTAACTTCAGTTTTACTTGTTATAAATATTGTTTAAGTTAATTCAAGTTGAGAAATACATGTCATGCATTCCTTGATAATTAAGCAAGTCGACTCATAGTAGCTTACTATTTGTTTCATTATCATCGCATCGCAAAATTGTCCACAATAATCGCAATAGGACTTTTTCTTTAAGTCGTGCAGCCCTAAATACAGTGTTTCCCTCATATACTTTACTTGGGAGGGCGGCCCAGGTGTATTAAAATCTGCCAAGTGCACCCATTTAAGTATTTTGCAGAGACACACAGAGCGAGATCTGATCCATCACGGGGACACGGTGGAAATTTACAAGCACGGAGCGACAGTGAACGCACCGCTGCAGAGGTCACTGGGTACAACGTTGGTTTCAATCCACATGTGAGCTGTGAAAACAGGATCGCGGTGGAGTTTATTACACGAAGCAACTTTATCAGGTAGAGAATGAAGTAGAATTAAAATGACGACATATGAAATAACTTACTAGAAATACAAATATTATAACGCCGCCTCTCTCCTGCTGCTGTGGGAGGAGTTAGGGTGATAACTGAAATCTGAGACCACCCTTAAACATTTCACACCTGTGAGTTGTTGAGAAAAGTTAAGTAAATTTAAATTAAGTAATTAATGCACATTTCAAGGTGTTATTTCAACATCAAACCACCTCCCATCTGTCCTGGACATCCTCTCACAGCCGTTAGTCGTTCTTTGAAATGTTCAAGTGTTCTTATTGAAGTACACGGTGGGATTTATTCTTTGGTTTTCTTTTTTCACTGTGGTATTAAATTTGGTATTGAGGAATTGGTATCGACTACTAAATTTCTGGTGTGGTCCCCCTCTGACGCCGGGGGAAGAGAACGGGCTGTAGAATATATAAAATATAAATATATAATAACAGTAGGGCTGAACGATTAATCGTTTTCAAATCGAATTTGTGATTTGAAAGACCGCGATTATTAGATTCGTTAATTATACAGCGATCTGACCGTTGTAAAAAACGTCATGCGGTTACAGAATCATGCCGTTGTCATCCTTGTGTGACAGATCTGCTCGCCAATCACAAGCGCCGTGTGGCTCCTGTAATGGCGCCAGCCGAACCGACACCGGCAGCGGCTGTGCCGCGGTTTTGTCCGGCGTCAA
>NW_024041506.1:0-16300 GCF_014851395.1 Micropterus salmoides | reverse complement strand
CAGTTAAGAAATGACCATTTATATATATTTTCTTTCTGTCCATGTTCCCACATTTAACACATTTTCATGTTCTGAAACCAACGTTTTTGTGTAGATATCTTTTTGATTCGTAACAATTCTTCTGCTATTCCCTCATTACTCGCTCTAAATAATATCCTTTCTTTTGTGATGCATATGTTAATGTATCTGATGTAGCCTAGTGTGTGTGTGCTAATGCATATCTAATGCATGTGTTTCAATCCTCCATAGACTTCTATCCAATGCTATTTTTTTAGAGCTCAAATGGCGCCGGCTCAAATTCCTGTGAGAAACATGAACACCAGTGCAGCTCAACGTGCTCTACAAAAAGCCTCTGGGACCACTAAGGTCCGCCTAGAGTATTTTCCGCCATTTTGAATTTGAATCTTCTCCTCGGCCGTGACTCCGATTGCCACCAAATTTTCAGTGAATCATCATTGGATCAATCTTATTAAAGTTCTATAAAGCATGTCGATATCTCAATTTCCTTTCAAAATATCCCAGAGGAAAAATCTTTCGCTCTGAATAGTCTTTCTTTAACTCTTGAGAAAACTCTAAGATCTCAATAGTATATCTTTTTGAGATCACTGCAATCTGAATTGTTGCTCCTAAACCCTTAGGAGAAATGGATGAGATGAAGAGAGATACTGAATGGATACTGAATTGAGATCACAACAGGATAAATGAAAGCAGCAGCTGAGATCCAATCATTGTATCCTTTTCACTTCATCAATGTCTTGCTTATAGCTCCTAAAAAGCCGGTGGGAGCTCTGGGGAGATGTTCGTATCACATTACTGTCTATGCCTGAACCATGCTGGAGGCCCTGCGCTGAATTTGAACCCTGCTACTGCTGTTCAAAGGGCAACAACACTGCCGCTGTGCCATCCAGCTAAACTAATAGTGAAGCACTGGTTGTCTTTAAATAGAGTACAATTTTCCTCTACTTAAAAGATGAGAAATACCAAATCCACAATTAAAGTCCTCAAAAATCTACTCAAGTAAAAGGTCTAAAAGTATTCCACAGTGAAAAGTGCTCATTCTGTATGACAGATACATGTTGTATCCTTAATGAATTAATCTCAAAGCAGTTATGCTGGCTTTGACTACCTTAACAAACTGGAATACATGACATTTGAGCTCCTTCACTGATCTCATGGTCCCATGTTCAGGAGACTAAAATTAGACTTATTTAGGATTAGTTAGAGATCTCCTATTTTGATCAGTCAGACATAAATGAGATTTCATATGGTTGTTTCTGCTGAGATGAATTTGAGAAGTGGGAGAAAAGGACTTTGGTCTCACCTTGGTATTAAAAGCAGCTCATTTGTGTCTAGGAGAAAAGAAGGAAACAACTATGAAATCTCATCCTGGACCTTGCCTTCCTATGGGATGGACCAATGAACTTTGAAAGGGGCGTAGCTCTGGACATAAATCAGCAACCGTAGGTCCAACAAAACCAACCAGACACGCCCACAAAGGTGCTCCAGATACACCTGGACTGTTTGATGTACATACGTCCCTAAGAAAGGTGCTTAGCATTACACAAATTACACTATAAATCCCATATTCATTCTCCAATCAACACAAAACTCGCAGGATATGTCTACATAAGCACCTCACACACACCCTGAAAGTCTTATTCAAATTGACCACTAGGGGGCGCTATAAATGCATCGTAGCTGGACGTGAAATGATACAGCTATAGATCAGAAATGGTTGTCCAGTTGTTACAAAACTTTCAAGATATGTTTTATAACAATGTTGAACCACGTGTGTGAAATTATTTTGATGGCGATATTGCAAAAAAGGTTTGAACCCAGGAATCGGCGCTTGCGGCTATACTTTTTCTAGCCATATCTCATTTTTATCACCAGCAATGTGCCGAGGGTGGAGTCAGTGCCTTGGACTTCAGATGAGATCTGCTGTTGTTCCCGGTGGAATTGTAGCATCCTGGTCAATCACATAATTCCTTTTTTCCTATTAATCAGTCCATTTCAGCAATTTTCATAGTCCTTATGTTTTTGTAGCTTGTCACACACATGTAATATTTGTCTTATTACAGCAGTGATTAAAGTTCTTCACAGCTGTAGGAACCTCATCGGTGGTTGTGATGAAACGGCTCTCTGGGCCCTTCTATTGCTGTTCTACTGCTTGGCTCCGCCCATGGGTGTATTGGACAGTTCTTTTGATGATTCGGCTGGTTGCACCTGTAACACCCTCTCCTCCACCTTGGGGTCGGTTGAGCTGTGGGTTGGTCTTATTAAATCCTCTTCTTTGTCCACGATGACCAGGACCTCCCCTGACATTCGGTGGCCCCTGAAGGCAATTGTAACATCCGTTGCTCCCTGAAGGACTTGGGTATGCATTACATTGGCAGTGGAGATGCCTGCTTTATAGCATTCAGCATCATTGACTGTGGTTGCATTTGTTTAATGGTCATCACTGGAGCCTGCATCTTGTTCTTTACCTTCTTAGACTTGGTTAGTTTTTCCAGCTGAGGCTGAGTCAGCTTATTGGCCAAGTTTTTATTTGCTTCTTCTTCTCTTTGTTTTTCTTTTCTCCAATTCTCTACATGATGAGCCCTACAACACTGTCCAGTGTCTTTGCACTTCTGGATGCATGGTCTTTTTTACCGTCACCTCGAAGAGGCTCTTTCTGGTGTCGTTGGTGTTCCAGGCACTTCCTGTCTCTTGGATGGACATTCACCTTCTTTTTCAGTGTTTCTCCTTGCAGTTTGATGGATCCACTTTCTCTGGATACTTTTTTCTGAACTCTGCCCACACTTTGTTGCGGTGTCTGCCAAAACCCACACTGTCCACCCTGTTTCCTTGTGCCACCTCTGGCAGATTTGCTGCTATGAAAATCTCTTCATTTGTATGTTTCCCAGCAATGTGCATCAGCAGAGCCTTAATGTCTCCTAGTGCCAGTGCCACTCCTGCTCTGCTTTCTTCTAATGTGGTTATCCATTTATTTGCACCATCAGTTAGGTCTGGTAGTCTGTTGGCTAAACCAACCATGTTGGAGAAGATCCAAGGCACAAAATGTTGCTCATCATCATTCTTGCTTCAATATTATTCAGCAGTCGTTGCCTCCTAGAAACATCAAGATCATCTGATGTCACAGTGCCATTTAGCTCCACTCTTCTTTTCTGTGGGCTGCTTGTTAATATCGCTGCACTGTTAGCATCTCCCATTAACTGCCTCCCTTCAGCCTCAAGCTTTCTCTCCTTCTCCCATGATGCATAAAGGCCATCCCATATGGGGTTATTTCCCAGTCAAAGTTTTCATTCTGCTGTGACTTTTGTACTTTAATTAAAGCTTTGTTTGCTTTCTGGCTTCCTTTTAGTCTTTCTTCTGCTAATGTTGGCAACTCAGGTGACTTCTCGGGCATTTCTTCATCTTCTGTTGTGCTTTTCTTGCATTCTCTATTGTTGGTTACACGCTCCTGTTTGCTACCTGTTTGTTTACCCTCTGTCATCATACACTGTTCCTGCACTCGTTGTTCTTTATTTCCATCTCCGAGCTGTGTCTGAGGAAGTTGTCCCTGCTTCTCTATCTTAGCATTTAGCCCTGTTGTCTTTCGTGATGTCAATTCTGCATATGTACATCTGTTTTCTTCTAGCCTAAACCATCCTAGTACCTTTCCCTCTGTAGCTCGTTTGCCTTCTCTTTTATCACTTGTTTCTTTAGATAATGTTTGAGGTTTGCTGCCACTTCATCAAGACAGGCTCCTGTAAAGGTGCCTTCTTTTGGCCACTGCAATATTCCAGATGCTCTTGTGTGCCACTTCCTCATACAATCCTGAATTTGTTTCTTACAATCTGGGTGTTGCCCTATTTTAAGCTCCACATTCCACCTTCCTTTACCATTCTTGCCGCTATCAGCTAGCAATCTATAAATGAGAGGATCCTTGGTTTGAATCTCATGTACAAGGTCTGTTTTAATTTTATTTTAAGTCTTATACTATCCTTTAGTATTATTGTTATTCTTTCTCTATTCTTTATTATTGATTTATTTTCCAGTGACACCTACTTTACATTATCCATACATATTAACTAAATCCTCCTGCTAACTGTTTAACTCCTTTGGGTTTTTGGTACTTCAGCCGCAGATTCACTTAAAAATAGTTATTACTGGACGAAAATAATTGCAGAGTACTCCAACTGTTTCCACTGTACTCTTATATTTCCACAAATTAGCAACCTTTGTTAGATGCAGCAATTTCTGTTTTTGCCTTTGCGTTTCACCTGTGCTCTATATCTACATTAGTATGCTAGTTCCAGCAACACACACAGACACACACACACACAGACACACACACACACACACAGACAGACACACACAGACACACACACACAGACACACACACACACACACACACAGACACACACACACACAGACACACACACACACACACAGACAGACACACACACAGACACACACACACACACACACACACACACACACACACACACACACACACACACACACACACACACACACACACACACAGACACACACACACACAGACACACACACACACACAGACAGACACACACAGACACACACACACACAGACACATACCACACACACACACAGACACCACACACACACACACACACACACACACACACACACACACACACACACACAGCTCCTGCTCTGTGCTCCTCCTCTACACACACACACACCTCCTGCTCTGTGCTCCTCCTCCACACACCACACACACACACACACACACACAGCTCCTGCTCTGTGCTCCTCCTCCACACACACACACACACACAGCTCCTGCTCTGTGCTCCTCCTCCACACACACACACACACACACAGCTCCTGCTCTGTGCTCCTCCTCCACACACACACACACACACACACACACACACACACACAGCTCCTGCTCTGTGCTCCTCCTCTACACACACACACAGCTCCTGCTCTGTGCTCCTCCTCTACACACACACAGCTCCTGCTCTGTGCTCCTCCTCTACACACACACAGCTCCTGCTCTGTGCTCCTCCTCTACACACACACAGCTCCTGCTCTGTGCTCCTCCTCCACACACACACACACACACACACACACACACACACACAGCTCCTGCTCTGTGCTCCTCCTCCACACACACACACACACACAGCTCCTGCTCTGTGCTCCTCCTCTACACACACACAGCTCCTGCTCTGTGCTCCTCCTCTACACACACTGCGGTGTAGCCTGGCCAGAGTGGCTAGGAAGGTGGTAGGTAGGCAGACTCCAACATCATATGTTTACTGAAGTGATTATTTTATTGACCATGGTCGGCAGTACATGGATAATTCAATCCAAAATAACAAAAGAAAAATAACGCATCAAACTTATAGCAACACTAACACGAGGCACGTGTTCACAGCGGCACACCCTCACCACCTTTTTCCCCCTGTTTATATAGGGTGGTCAATTCACACCCAACTGCTTCAGCCCATCCCATTCTGATGCAGGTTGATCTACTCCACAACATCTATATCTAGAAATCTCTTAATATTTGGAACTTCGTTATCAGTTCTCTCCGCTCCCACTGCCTACAAAACAGGTCAGGGTTATTCACACATTTATTCATAATACTCAAAAACAACCAAAAGAAAAACATTCCTATAAAGAAAGAAAACCCTCTACTTGGTTTGGCCCGGTGATGTCATCCATGACCACCCTATTTCCTATAAAACAGGAAATACTTAGGCCGGCCCCTCCCCAAACAATTATCCTGCATGGTGGAACTAAACAAAGGAACAAACAATTGTAAGTATTAACACAGGAAAACAATTAAACCAAGTTTAAACTTGCAACCTAATAAAATTGAACTAAAACTAACTTATGACTATGTGTTTACTCTAACTTATCATCTGCTTTGCACTCGCCTGTAACATAATACAAACACAAACAACCCGGAATAGTAAGTGGTGCACTTTTACACAAGCTATGACAAGTTACCAAAAACATAAACATGTATGTATAAACTAGAAAGTCATGGCCTGTATGGGACAAGTGGTGAGCAAACCCACTTCGTCACCCCCCCCTTAAGACCGTTACTCCTCAGAGTCACGGGACAGGAAGTCAGCAATGACATTCTTCATCCCTGGTCTATACTGGACCTGAAAACGATAAGGCTGAAGTGATAAGTACCATCTAGTAATTCTAGCATTAGTGTCTTTCATTTTGTGGATCCACTGCAAAGCACGATGGTCCGTCTCAAGAACAAACTCTTTGCCAATGAGGTAATATTTCAAGGTGTCTAAAGCCCATTTAGTAGCTAGAGCTTCTTTTTCAACAGTTGAGTACCTCTTTTCCCTTGGGAAGAGTTTTCGGCTGATATACTGGACAGGCAACTGGTTTCCATCTTCACCTTGCAGTAACACAGCTCCGAGACCTACTCCTGAAGCATCTGTCTGCACAGTAAACGGAAGAGTGAAATCTGGGCATTGCAATACAGGTTCTTGACATAGACAGTTTTTCAAGTCTTTGAAAGCATTCTCACTTTCTTGAGTCCACTTAACCTTTACTGGGCTGGTTTTGCCAGTCATGTCAGTTAGTACAGCCGATCTTGATGAGAAGTTAGGGATAAGTCGACGATACCAGCCCACTAACCCCAAAAATGACCTTAGCCTCCTCTTGGTGTTGGGTAGCGATGAAGCTGCAATCGCCTCTACCTTTCCAACCTGAGGACGGATGCCTCCTCCTCCAATCACATAGCCAAGGTACTCCACCTCCGACTTGGCGATATGACACTTCTTCGCGTTGATGACTAGACCAGCACTCTGGATGCGTTGAAAGACATTGGCAAGATGTTGCAGATGCTCCTCCCAGGTCCGGCTGAAAATTACAATGTCATCAATGTAGGCTGCTGCATAGTCCTCCGCTCCTCTCAAAACTTCATCCACCAGCCTCTGAAATGTTGCCGGTGCTCCATGTAAACCAAATGGCATCACTCTAAATCTGAACAGGCCACTTGGAACTCTGAAAGTTGTTAAATCCTTTGAAGATTCGGTGAGGGGCGCTTGCCAGTACCCTTTGCAGAGGTCAAGGGTCGTTAGGAAGTTGGCCTTCCCCAAGCGCTCAATCAGTTCATCAACCCTTGGCATTGGATAAGGATCAAATGCAGACACAGCATTCAACTTTGAAAAGTTGACACAGAACCTCAGTTTAGAATCATCTTTCTTTGGCACCAACACCACAGGGCTACACCACTCACTGCGAGAAGGCTCAATGATTCCTGTAGCTAGCATCTCCTCCACTTCTTGCTTCAGTTCAGGAACAAGTCTGGCTGGAATGCGGCAGGTGGTGTCCCTGATAGGCGGCTGTTCTGGTGAATAAAGATGGATATGATGTTTAATAAGATGTGTACAGCCTGGCTTCAGACTGAAGAGCTCTTTTGCCATGTGGACTTTCAACTCCTGGCGTTTAACTGCTGTAAGATGGCCTAGATCTGGAAGAACTGGAGTCCCAGTTGAAGAGGGAAAATACTGCTCTTGAAGCTCTTCCTCATCAATCACTGTGCGTGCCCACAGGGTTGTAGACTGCTCTTGTTGGTCTACTCACTCTTTCAACAGATTAACATGGAAAACCTGATGCTTTTTCCGGCGGTCTGGCAAAAAGAGTTCATATGTGACCGGGCCCATCTTTTTTTTAATCTTGTATGGCCCCTGCCACTTGGCAAGGAGACCACTGTCAGACGTTGGCAGCAGTAGCAGAACTTGCTGGCCCTCCTGTAAAACTCTCCTCCTAGAAGCTTTGTCATAACTCTGCTTCTGTCGCTTTTGTGCTTCAGCCAGATTACTATTGGCAAGCTCTTGGAACTGGTCCAGTTTATCTCTCATCTTCAACACTTATGAGAGCTCACTGCACTGCTGTTGTGGCATGGGACCCTCCCAGGCCTCCTTTAAGACATCCATTGGACCCCTTACTGAGTGTCCATAAAGCAGCTGGAAAAGTGAAAATCCAGTTGATGCTTGTGGGACTTCTCTGTATGCAAACAACAAGAATGGGAGCCACTGGTCCCAGTCTGACCCAGAGTCATTCACAAACTTCCTCAACATGGACTTGAGGGTTTTGTTAAAGCGCTCAACGAGACCATCTGTTTGTGGATGGTAGGGACTGGTCTTCACACCTTGAATTCCCAGCATGCTGTACACCTCTTTTAGTAAACTTGAAGTGAAGTTGGTGCCTTGATCTGTGATGATCTCCTTTGGGATTCCGACTCTGGAAAACATCTGTATGAGACAGTTGACAATCTGGCGGGTCTTGATCTTCTTCAACGGAAAGGCCTCATTTTCTCGCACCTGAGGGAGCCCGGAGAAGGACCCAGACCTACGCAGAAGGCCGATTCTGTGTGGCAGCAGCACTTTCAGGGAACGTTTGAAGGGGCTCCTCACAGCAAAAGCTTCCAGCGGTCTGCGGCCACCGTGGCTGACTTACAACAAGTCCTTTAGGCAGGTCCCGCCTCCGAGCAGCTGAAAGGGGACAGAGCCAGAACTGGACTTCCACCGGGTCAGAAACACGACGCTAGCAGATTTTCCTGCTGGTTCTGCTGAGTGCTGCTGAGAAAGACTTTGACACAAAATAAGGTTTACAAAGTGTTTCTGCCCGCCGGTTCCGCTTGTCGTTCTACCTGTTGTTCTACCTGTTGTTCCGCTTGTCGTTCTACCTGTTGTTCTTCTTGTTGTTCTTCTTGTTGTTCCGCTTGTCGTTCTACCTGTTGTTCTTCTTGTTGTTCTTCTTGTTGTTCCGCTTGTCGTTCTACCTGTTGTTCTTCTTGTTGTTCTACCTGTTGTTCCGCTTGTCGTTCTACCTGTTGTTCTTCTTGTTGTTCCGCTTGTCGTTCTACCTGTTGTTCTACCTGTTGTTCCGCTTGTCGTTCTACCTGTTGTTCTTCTTGTTCTTCTTCTTGTTGTTCCGCTTGTCGTTCGGCTTGTTGTTCCGCTTGTCATTCTGCCTGTTGTTCCGCTTGTTGTTCCGCTTGTCGTTCTACCTGTTGTTCTTCTTGTTGTTCCGCTTGTCGTTCTACCTGTTGTTCGGCTTGTTGTTCCGCTTGTCGTTCGGCTTGTCGTTCTGCCTGTTGTTCCGCTTGTTGTTCTGCTTGTCGTTCTACCTGTTGTTCTGCTTGTCATTCTACCTGTTGTTCTACCTGTTGTTCCGCTTGTTGTTCTACCTGTTGTTCTACTTGTTGTTCTACCTGTTGTTCTGCTTGTCGTTCTACCTGTCGTTCCGCTTGTCGTTCTACCTGTTGTTCTGCTTGTTCCGCTTGTTGTTCTACCTGTTGTTCGGCTTGTTGTTCCGCTTGTCGTTCGGCTTGTCGTTCTGCCTGTTGTTCCGCTTGTTGTTCTGCTTGTCATTCTACCTGTTGTTCTACCTGTTGTTCCGCTTGTCGTTCTACCTGTTGTTCCGCTTGTCGTTTTGCTTGTCGTTCTGCTTATCGTTCTACCTGTTGTTCTACCTGTTGTTCCGCTTGTTGTTCTACCTGTTGTTCTACTTGTTGTTCTACCTGTTGTTCTGCTTGTCGTTCTACCTGTCGTTCCGCTTGTCGTTCTACCTGTTGTTCTGCTTGTTCTGCTTGTTCCGCTTGTTGTTCTACCTGTCGTTCCGCTTGTTGTTCTACCTGTCGTTCCGCTTGTCGTTCTACCTGTCGTTCCGCTTGTCGTTCTACCTGTCGTTCCGCTTGTCGTTCTACCTGTCGTTCCGCTTGTCGTTCTACCTGTCGTTCCGCTTGTCGTTCTACCTGTCGTTCCGCTTGTCGTTCTACCTGTTGTTCCGCTTGTTCCGCTTGTTGTTCTACCTGTTGTTCTGCTTGTTCCGCTTGTCGTTCTACCTGTCGTTCCGCTTGTCGTTCTACCTGTTGTTCTGCTTGTTCCGCTTGTCGTTCTACCTGTTGTTCTGCTTGTTCCGCTTGTCGTTCTACCTGTTGTTCTGCTTGTTCCGCTTGTCGTTCTACCTGTCGTTCCGCTTGTCGTTCTACCTGTTGTTCTACCTGTTGTTCTGCTTGTCATTCTACCTGTAGTTCTACCTGTTTTTCTACCTGTCGTTCCGCTTGTCGTTCTACCTGTTCTACCTGTCGTTCCGCTTGTCGTTCTACCTGTAGTTCTACCTGTTTTCTACCTGTCGTTCCGCTTGTCGTTCTACCTGTTCTACCTGTCGTTCCGCTTGTCGTTCTACCTGTTCTACCTGTCGTTCCGCTTGTCGTTCTACCTGTCGTTCCGCTTGTCGTTCTACCTGTCGTTCCGCTTGTCGTTCTACCTATCAGGTCTGAGAGTCTGGACTCCCAGCTGTGTCCCGGTCCTGATGTCTCTGGGGTTCAGCATAGTCCCACCGTCCAGAAGTGAACTGGTCCTTCATGCTGCGTTCAGGTCCCGTCAGGTTCCTGACCTCTGCAGGTGCATCTCAGGGCTGACCGTGACGTTTGTCTGTCAGCGGCTGCTGACCTGTTGTTATCTTGATAAGACGGATGTCCTCTGTCCTCTAGCCGATGGTTCACCTGGACGCCATGCGCTGCTGTCATGTGACGTCAGTGCGAGGCGTTCAGGTGCAGCTGGAGGACGGGCGCTCTGTCCTTCAGGAGCTTTAAAGACCAAAATGATTCGCCCTCAGGAACATCTTCCTGCTTGCAGCATTGATTAAATCAAACATTCACCAGAATTCATTCGGAAGCTTTTGGTACGTTTGGAACAGAAAACAGATTTTAGGCTGGTTTTATATCAGTCAGTGAAAAATGAGCTGGTGCCTAATTAACCAATCGGCTTCCAAAGAACAGCTGAGCGTTCAGTCAGCATAGAAGGAACAGGGCTCCTGAACACATCATGGAGAGGCGACTGAAAGACTACTTCTGCTCAGCGTGCCGGAGACGGAGGACGTCGGTCCTGACCTCGGGCGGAAGATAGTGCTCGTGATAAGGAGGAACCGGCCGTGGTCCTAAGCGCAAGATGTCAAGAACTCTGGAGAGGAAATTAGTCGCTGAGCCGGCCTCCTGTGGAGTCGATGTCTCAGCTGCGAGGGCTCTTCATGGCGCCCCACAGCCGGGCCGAGGTTTGCCCGTCAACGCTGGAAAGGTAAAGATGAGTTTTAGAAGTCTGTGCTTTGGTCTGATGAGACTGAACAGGAAGTGAACAGCTCCGTCTCAGGCGGGTCATGGAGGCGTCTGTCCCGGTCTGCCTGGACCGGCCCAGTACAGAACTCCTGTTGTTGTCCGCGGCGGCTCAGAAAGGTCTCTGGACCGCTGGTCCTGTTCACACTGAGACGACGTGTTGTTGCTACTGGTCATTTCCACGGAGACATCAACAGGAAGTACTCAGAGCCTTTACTGTAGTACAAGTACTAACACCTCACTGTAAAAATACTAAAAGTACTGCACTGACAATGTTACTACAGTAAAGGTATAATCAGGAAAATGTACTTGAAGTATTAAAAGTACAAAATGTAGTACTATCATATATTATTATTATCATTGTGATGCGTTCATGTAAATCAGGATTTTCCTGCTCTGCTTGTTGAGGTTGAACTCTTTAGTTTGATTATTTACATTCTGGATCCATCAGCTGATTCTTTCCTCCTTTAATGGAGGAAATGAAATGAAGCAGCGAGAAATGTTGTCATGGCAACTCAGTGTTTGTTCGTCCACTGAAGGACCAGCTGAACTTTATAAACTCTGACTGTGTAAAGTCAAATATCTGAGATGGAGTAGAAGTACGAGTAAAGTACAGGTACTTCTAGTTTGTACTTAAGTCCAGTATAAGTAAATGTTTAGTCACAGTTTTAGTATTAGCTTCTGGGTCCTGGTCCCCCTCAGGTCCCGGTCCCCCTCAGGTCCCGGTCCCCCTCAGGTCCTGGTCACAGAGTAATTCCTCCCTGCAGAAATACTTGTTGAAGTACACATTGTTGTGAATACTCATGTACTTTTACAGTAGGATTTTAAATGCAGAAGTTGTACTTGTGCTGAGTATTATTACGTAGTATTACTGGTATTTAAACACATGATCCGAGTACTCTGTCCCCCATCATGATGATCCTGATACCCTAGGAGCTGAGAGCAGCTGGTGAAAGTCCAGGTCCTGGTCTTTAAACTTTAAAGAGCTGGATGCAGACTCTCTGCTTGATGAACGGCTCCTGTGGCGGCTCAGATTGCACCGAGCGCGCTCAGATTGCACTGAGCGCGCTCAGATTGCACCTTCATTTTCTAAGCTGTCAGGCTGAGCAGATAAAGAGCTGAACTGTAGACCTGGACTTGAACTGACTGACCCGGGTCTCTGTCCTCAGGTTGGGTCTGCTGGGGAAGCTGAAGAGGACGGCGCTGTGGCTGCTGGTCGTCTACATCTCCGTCCCCGTCATCATCAAGCTGTTTCCGTCCATCCAGGCCAAACTCGTCTTCCTGAACTTCGGTGAGTGGAAACCGGACCTTCGTGTCCCCCTTCAGGACGAGGCCTCTGACCCTGCACGGTCATCATCGGGTCAGAGTGTCAGCACCTGTTGGGGGCGTCTCAGGTGTCTACCGGCTGCTTCTGTCCTCTCTGTCTCAGAGAGGGCGGGGCTTAGCGGCTCCTCTCTTCAGGCAGCTCAGCAGCTACAGGGCGCCCGCTCGCCGTGTGGGCGGAGTCACATATACGTTGTGTCCGGTGTTGTGCTGACTTCTGCAGCCTACTGAGACGTCAGCAGGTCTCGTCCGCTCCTCTCAGACGCCGCCGCGTAAATATTAAGAGTAAACGCTCATAGTACGTGTAGAGTACTCCGAGTGAATCCTGTAGGAGGAGAGTGCAGAACTCTGCGTAACACCGGTCAGTTTAGAAAGGAGGAGGAGCCTCCGTCACTAACGACCGGTCTGACCTCACAGTACATGTACTGCAACAGTACGTCCATTGTGTACTCTCCCTTACTAAAGAGTATCCGGCTGTTGTAGTACAGGTACTGTGAAATGTCCCCATAAATATTCCACATATATTTGAATATTTCAGTACGCGTATTTTCATGATGCATCAAAATCACTGATATTAATTCAGTTTGTAATATTTTCTTATTGATATGTTTAAATGTTGTTCACCACCTCATGATCCTGGTCCTGGTCCTGGTCCTGGTTACTGACGACACCCCCTGTCTGTAGCAGCAGTAGATCAGAGGAAACCCTGACCTCCGTCTCAGACGGGTCATGGAGGCGTCTGTCCCAGTCTGCTGTTCAGGGTCGGTGACAGGATGAGGATCATGTGGGGGAACCAGGACCCCATAGATCAGCTGACATGAGCTAACAGCTGATCAATAATAAATAAAAACATGTGTCCACCAGGGGCGCTGATTCACCTGGAGAAGTCAGAGTCGCAGTAAAGATTTTCCCTGAACACGTTCTGCGTCAGAAAATATGAACAGAAAGAAACGAGTGAACATGAAGCTTCGTCAGTCAGACTGCTGCTGGTTAATACTTCCTGCTGTGCAGTACTGAGGAATAATACTACTAGTACTACTACTACAGGGGCATGGTACTGCTCCTACTGCAGTAATAACTTAAAACGAAGGTGTTGGTGTTGTGACGTCAGCGGGGTCAAAGGTCAGCCGGGATCTGAGAGAACAGGAAGTGGGCGGGACAGCGGGTGATTGACAGCAGGAGATTAGATGTGTCATGTGACCTGTCTGTGACCCCCCCCCCCCCCCCCGTGAGGATGCCGTACTTCATCGACCTGCAGAGACCTCTGGACCAGGGACTGAACCACACACACAACTTCTACCTGGAGTCTGAGCCGGGCCTGAGGATCGGAGTCTGGTAACTACATGTACAAATACACTGATCCAAATAAAGAGTGCTAAATCGCATGTGTATTCTAAAATATTGCATGTGTCCTTTTAGTTCCTGTTATGGGTGATTTACTAAGAATTATTGCGTAGATGACAACAGGAGCAAACACAACGGAGGTGGCGGTATTTAAACGAGGGTTTTGCGTGTTTTAATGGTTTCCGCCATGGAGAGTTGGAGGGAAAGCAGCGTGAAAACCTTGGTTTGTTCCATTCAGTGGAAATCGTCTGTACCTGCCCGTCCTGCCTGAGACTGCACTAAAAACTGAAAGCTGCTTTGGGAAACCCCGGCAGAAACAGATGCAGTACGCTGGAACGACCCGACAGCAGGAAATGCCAGCGGATCGAGCTTCATCCAGCCAGAGGGAACGACCGTCCGCTCCGTGACCTCCTGTCCCTGCCCCGTGCGCCTCAACGCCCCATTCCCTCTGAGACGTGTACAACGGGTTGTGTTGCTGTGACGACCGGCGCCCTGTGAACAGCTGGTGATCCTTCCCTCTGGCTGGATGGATTTTATGTGTGATGCAGTACTGCAGCTCGCCGCAGCGCCACGCAACTTTCTAAAGTCTTCCATCTCACGGAGAAAAGTCGTCCGGTGGAAACTTTGCTTTATTGGCGTGAATGTTAATACAACAGTATCGCCAAAGCTGAAGGGCAAAAAAAAAATTCTATTCATATAGTTCATCAAATAAATAAAATAATTGTATTTGTATATTTTGGATAAAGAATAATATTATCTAATATTATATTCCATCACGGCCGTGTCTCCTTCTCGCATCAATAACAGCAGCACTTGGCACCTTCCTGTCTAACGTATGAAACACAGAGGCTGTTGCGCTCAGGTGAAACTGCCTTTAGGTAGATCCCGTCGGTGAAGTAAATAAATATATTTGCATGTTACGCCCCAAACTGCAGACTCATTAAGGCAAAGTAGTAAATGAACAACAGGTGCTATCTTGACCTTCTGACAGACGTCACTGCTGCACGCCGTCAGTGGATCAGCTGAAGTTTGCACACGTTTTCACTCCGGCAGAGCTTTAGTGAATCTGACCCTAAATCTACTCTGAAGTACTGTAGTTTTCTCTGCTCCCCCATCTGTCATTATTATATGTACTCTAATCCACTGCCTGAAGGGGGAGGAAGTACTCAGGTAGAAGATCAAACTGCAGTAAAAGTACTCTCAATATACTCTGTAAGACACGTTTCACTTTATTGTCTTTCATCCTCAGAGTACATGTAACAGTAGAGGGAGTACTAAGTGTGTACATGTACTCATAATGTATATATTTACTCGTTAGCAGTATCTGAGGTATGTAACAGTAGAGGGAGTACTAAAGTGTGTACATGTACTCATAATGTATATATTTACTCGTTAGCAGTATCTGAGGTATAACAGTAGAGGGAGTACTAAAGTGTGTACATGTACTCATAATGTATATATTTACTCGTTAGCAGTATCTGAGGTATGTAACAGTAGAGGGAGTACTAAAGTGTGTACATGTACTCATAATGTATATATTTACTCGTTAGCAGTATCTGAGGTATGTAACAGTAGAGGGAGTACTAAAGTGTGTACATGTACTCATAATGTATATATTTACTCGTTAGCAGTATCTGGGTATGTAACAGTAGAGGGAGTACTAAAGTGTGTAAATGTACTCATAATGTATATATTTACTCGTTAGCAGTATCTGGGGTATGTAACAGTAGAGGGTACTAAGTGTGTACATGTACTCATAATATATATTTACTCGTTAGCAGTATCTGAGGTATGTAACAGTAGAGGGAGTACTAAAGTGTGTACATGTACTCATAATGTATATATTTACTCGTTAGCAGTATCTGAGGTATGTAACAGTAGAGGGAGTACTAAAGTGTGTACATGTACTCATAATGTATATATTTACTCGTTAGCAGTATCTGAGGTATGTAACAGTAGAGGAGTACTAAAGTGTGTAAATGTACTCATAATGTATATATTTACTCATTAGCATATCTGGGTATGTAACAGTAGAGGGAGTACTAAAGTGTGTAATGTACTCATAATGTATATTTACTCGTTAGCAGTATCTGAGGTATGTAACAGTAGAGGGAGTACTAAAGTGTGTACATGTACTCATAATGTATATATTTACTCGTTAGCAGTATCTGAGGTATGTAACAGTAGAGGGAGTACTAAAGTGTGTACATGTACTCATAATGTATATATTTACTCGTTAGCAGTATCTGAGGTATGTAACAGTAGAGGGTACTAAAGTGTGTACATGTACTCATAATGTATATATTTACTCGTTAGCAGTATCTGGGTATGTACAGTAGAGGGAGTACTAAAGTGTGTACATGTACTCATAATGTATATATTTACTCGTTAGCAGTATCTGGAGTATGTAACAGTAGAGGGAGTACTAAGTGTGTACATGTACTCATAATGTAATATTTACTCGTTAGCAGTATCTGAGGTATTTAACAGTAGAGGGAGTACTA
>NW_024041505.1:0-22847 GCF_014851395.1 Micropterus salmoides | reverse complement strand
ACCAAAAGTTGTACTTGAGATTTGGGGTTGGCATTTCATGTGTTCACGGCTGCTCTTCAGATTATGAAGAAAGTTGCTGTTCTCACTTCCCTACATTGTGTGAGCCAGCTGTGTGTTAGCCAAACGGCTAAGCTTGCTGCAAAGCTGCACATCCTCTCTCCCCTTGCCCCCCTCCCTGACATGGTCAGGTGGCTGGCCTGAGCCCACTTGTACGCCTCCCCCGCCCCTTCCCTTGCCGGGCGAGCAGCGCAGCCTAATCCGCTGGGATCCCAGGCTGCAGTTTGCCCCCCTCCTTGTCAGGGGAGCGGCATGGTTACAGGCTCACAGGTGTGGCTGCCTCACCTCGTGCCCTGGCGACTGTGTCAGCCTCTGCCTCCCTCCCCCCACCGGGGATGCGGTATGGCAGGGGACCCACAAGGGCGACTACACTACCTGTGGTCCCTCCCGCTACACTTGGGAGGACACCCAACAGACCCCTCTGACTGTGTGTGAGGGTCTCTCACGATGTGGATGGGATCCGTGATGTGATCCGCTGGGATCACAGGCTGCAGTCCCCCCCCCACCGTTCGCCGGGATTGTGGAGGCTGTGCTCTCCTCCTTGGCTCAGAACGCTGCCCTATGGGCAGAGCTTCAGGAATAAGGGGTTCTAATCCCGCTACTTCCTGGTCAGGTAAGTTTCCCGACTTACTTGGGCAGGTGAGTTGTGCTTGGTGGTACCGTATGGGCCTGTGAGGTGTTGACTCATCCTGCTTCGTCTCTAACCCAATAGCGATAGCCTTAGAGGGCGAAGCCTATACGAAATTGAACAGGGGTTACGTACTGTAGACCCGGAGTATAGGCGCAGCCCTCTAAGTTGAAGGCCTCACTGGACCTTGGTTCTCAGTGCTGTAGAAAAGGTATTTGGGAGCCGAAGGCTGGGTCTCACCGTTGTATGTATACAAGGTGCGGACGTAGGAGAGGCCCACACTGTGTGTGGGTGTAGACTAAAATTCTCAGTGCGCGGAAGGGGTAAACCTGTCTGAATCCTCTCCAGACGGAAGCAGAGTCATTCCTTGAAAACTGGTACTGTAGTCTCCCTGCATACATAATATAATTCACAGACTTACTTAACGTTAACCAGCTGCAATACAAGTGTGCGTGATAATTCTGCAGCTATGTAATGCAGACCCTAAACAGTGGACTAAATGCTTAGTCAGGCAGACAGTCCTACAGTTATGTTACAGTTCCAGTGGAAAATAAATATAGTAAACTGTCACCAGCCTTCTACCTACATTCATATAGACTCACAATGCATTATAAACAACACAGTCTCACTTACTTATAAATGAGCTTTTGGTACGTCACAACACCAGTTACAATCAAAGTCAAATGTTCTTTGTAATTCATTTTCACTCTGTACTTTTGTTTCAATTGTGTTGTACTTTTTTGTAGCCATTGTCATAAGAGGTAACATTTTGTGAGCTTGGCTAGGCCCTCCTGTAAATAGAGGAATGTGGAATGTGACGTTTTAAATTGGTAAACTGAGCGTTAACGTGCGATAAAATAATTGTCGGCGTTAATTAATTAATGCGTTGCCCAGCCCTAGTTGTTAGACCACCACTGGCACACCATCGTTTCTGTGGTTGCCAGGCCCCCGAGGGGGTTGCCCCCGCTGCGGCAGGCGTCCCTAATTTTTCTGTATTGAAGGTGGCAACCCTAGTAATAGATTTCAATGTGACGTTTTATAATCTAAACATCACAAAGGTGTTTCTAGACAGATTTGTTTTTCTAGGTTAAGGCCATCGAAAGATTAGCTAAGAGGGAAAACCTACAGGCACTAGTGGAAGACATAAAAACATAAACCAGACCAAAAGTTGTACTTGAGATTTGGGGTTGGCATTTCATGTTGTATGCTGGCACGCAATGTTAAGTCTTCATCAGTCTCCGAAACCTCTTCACACCTGAACCTGGCTCACAATATTACTTTAACATACAGCACATGTTTCTGATGGGCAGGGTGTACATTTTAATAACCTATGGAATGAGGACAGTCAGGAAATAAAAATAGTGTTTACACAGATGCTTTCTGGAGAAGGGAGGCTGTGGTTGTTTTGTTTTTCTTTCTGTTTATCAAAATGACCTGTTTGAAGGGGCGAGTCCACTCGTGCCACTGGTTAAGCTTGCTGGGGGTTTGTGCGTTACCACGGCATCACCGACGCAGTCCCTCCTCCTGCATCCAGAGTTGTGTGACAGGCTGTACATATGCGCTGTACATGTGTGATCTACGGCATCAAGTGTGTGCCAAACACGTTAGGCACGGCAGGTGACAGTGACGCTGGGGAGGATTGTGTTTCTTGTAAACAACATTACCTAGTATTGCACTTTACAGACAGCTCACTTATAAATGAGCTTTTGGTACGTCACAACACCAGTTACAATCAAAGTCAAATGTTCTTTGTAATTCATTTTCACTCTGTACTTTTGTTTTAATTGTGTTGTACTTTTTTGTAGCCATTGTCATAAGAGGTAACATTTTGTGAGCTTGGCTAGGCCCTCCTGTAAATAGAGGAATGTGGAATGTGATGTTTTAAATTGGTAAACAGAGTGAGAGACATATATGGAACTTTAAATATGTTTATTGCTCAATACAATTTCACTGTTGTGCAAAATATGGCATGGGAAATATGTCTTTTTCTTCCTACTATGCACCCCGGGATTCTTACTGATGAATCATTAATAGCTTCAAGCATGTAGGCCTGTTGCTGTATCAGGCATGTTTGTCTTATTATTATTATAATAATAATAGGCCTAATTATTATTATTATGATATGTTGCCATTTTGCTACAATTACACTTCACACTACAGCTGCGGCTGTGTTTGCGACCTGACCTTTCTTTTTTCTGTGAGAGTGAAGAATTTATAAAAGTTGCGAGACACTGTGGAGAGCCCCAGCTCCCCGCTGTTGATGGTCACTGATCGTTTCCTCTGGCTGGGTGAAGTCTGACGCTCCTGATTTTACGCATTGGATCCATGTTGATAAAGAAATATAGGAATTAATGGCAATTAAGCATACTGTCAATATTTTTGAGACCCCCCAAAATATCACAAATCATGCTTTTAGGGAGCTGATGTCTTGTTAAGGGGAGCTAAGCTCCCCCTGGCTCCCCCGTAGTTCGCACCTTGCCCTCAATGCTTACCTGTAGAAGCAGTGAGCAGCAGTCAGCACCCATTGATTGTTAACGGGGGATCCTCCACAGAAGTGGGACCCAGTTTTTGCAGACCTGCAGAGGCCACCTGTCCTCCAACAATCTTGTCATTGAGCACAGGCTGACCACACACTGAGGAGAGAGATTTTAAAGACAGAATGAGTAATACGGGGTTGACAATATTGAAACTATAAGCCAAACCGTTACGACCCAAAACATGTCTAAAATTACCCAAATGACAGGCGGACAGGATTGTATTTTTAGTTATGTCTCGTGCTATTTTGACTTAAGATATGTACATGGGTGGAAATTTGCGATCATCTGTAACATTTATAACTAAACTCATTCAAACACAAACATTAATAAGTGACACACCTTTAACCCTGTCTTCTCTCAGCTGACAGACTGCAAATCATTTTCTACTTACACCTAAGTTTGCAGTTTTTAATATCCCCCTAGAAATCACTGTGACTATGAAAAGCTTTAATTACCAAAATGTGCCACTAGAGGTCAAAGCTCATCCATAAATAGTAAATACACTTCAGTACATACAACAGGAAGTGCAGAGTGTCACATTGGCAGTCACTGCTGCTTGCTCTGCTGCTGTACAACGGCTGAAATAATGATAACATGGTCTGACACAAATGTATGTGTACTGTTAGCTTTACAAATGTTACTGTAGCTGGTTCACAAACAAAAGAAAAAGCAGCAAGTTTAACAGAATTATTTTATTCTAAACAAAGGGGCGTTAGATAGAAAGGTAAACACTCGGCTACATATTGTTGAGTGTAACAGCCGGCTGCCAGAAACCCCACAGTGGTTATAGCCAACTTGTATTAGTACTGCGATGATGCGGTTCCATCTGGTTGGTCTGTCTAATGCTGGACCCAGTTTACTCACTCACTCATCGTCAACCGCTTGTCCTGTGTACAGGGTCACGGATCTTGGATTTTTATGACGATGATAATTCCATCAATTAAAGTCTGAAAATGACAAAGTAGCTGAATTTACGTCTAATATCTGGGAAAGTCAAGCCAGAGTCCTGCCACCTGCCATATCATCCAGGCTTTTTGCTGGCAGCTCATGAGAATCCACACATCAGGCGCGTCTCACTCTCTCTGACAAAATGTTTAACAATCATGCTTTTTCTTTTTCGCTTTCAGACTGAGTATCTAGTATCTACAGTCTGTGGTACCACACAGTGTGAGCTGGCCATCCATCCACAGATGGACTTTAGCCTACTGTAGAGGCTGTATACAATAAAATCATCAGGGTTCCCATGCGTCCTGGAAAACCTTGAAAATAGATTATCAGTTTTTCAGTCATGGAAAACGTCTCGGGTTACGTATGTAACCCTGGTTCCCCGAGAAGGGGAACGAGAGACTGCGTCGGTTACGACACTATGGGAACGCCTCTAGGCGAAGCAGGTCTGAACGTGAATGAAATCACTCCAATCCTATTGGCCTGTTGCTAGAACGGTAAGGTGTGACGGAATAACCGGAGGAGTATAAAGCACACCTGTACACACTCATCATTAGCTTAAACTATGAAGCAGGCGCTTCAGGCGGGGAGAGAGGTGCGGCGGGCCGACGCAGTCTCTCGTTCCCCTTCTCGGGGAACCAGGGTTACATACGTAACCCGAGACGTTCCCCTTCGAGGGAACTCGAACTGCGTCGGTTACGACACTATGGGAACGAGATACCCACTAAACCGTGCCGAAAACCCCGCCTGCCCCTGTGTGCAATAAAGTGGCACTACTAAGAGGAGAGCGCACGAGTGCCAGGTGCCGAAGGAAGGTCAAGACTGTAAAACCGAATGAATGTGTGCGGAGTGGCACAGCCAGCCGCTAAACAACATCCTGCAAGAGGCCCCGGAAAGGAGGGCTCGAGAGGCCGCCTTGCCTCTGGTAGAATGAGCCCTCACAGCCACAGGTGAAGGCAAACCGCGCACCTGATAGGCCAGGGAAATAGTCTGAACAATCCAGTTGCTAATAGTATGTTTGGATGCAGGGAGCCCAGCCCTGGGAGACCCAAAACACACTAGCAGCTGGTCAGCCTTCCTCCAACGGGAGGACCTCAGAGTGTAAATACTCAGTGCTCTGACAGGGCAGAGCAGATGAAGTCTCCCGTCCTCCGCCGTCACATGAGGTGGAGGATGAAATGCCTGCAGCACTGTGGACCCTGCCGCACAAGAAGGCACTTTAGGGATGTATCCTGAATGAGGGTGCAGGATAGCCCTAATATTCCCCGGGGCAAACTCCAGGCTTTGCGGGGAAACCGAAAGCACTTGGAGCTCCCCCACCCTCCTTAGAGAGGTGATAGCAAGGAGAAAGGCCATCTTGAGGGTCAAGTGCTTAGCCTCAGCTGACTCCAGGGGTTTGAAGGGGGCCTCAGCCAACGCCCCAAGAACCACTGCCAGATCCCAAGTGGGAACCTTGGACCGAGTCGCAGGTCTCATCCTCCGGGCACCACGGAGGAAAAGTACAACCAAGGGAAGTTCCCCAAGAACCCCTCCCTCAGAGGGGTGTGGAAAGATGAAATAGCTGCCACGTACACCTTGAGGGTGGAAGGGGAAAGACCAGCAGAGAACCGGTCCTGGAGGAACTCAAGTACCTGAACCACCGGGCAGGTAACAGGGTCCACCGACCGCTCCCTACACCAAGTGGAGAAAACACTCCACTTCAGGCCGTACATCCTCCGTGTGGACGGGGCCCTGGAGCTCAGGAGGGTCTCGACTGCTCCGGCTGTTAGACCCGCCTCTAGGTACTGTGCCCCCTCAGGGGCCAGACCCACAGTCGCCATATGGCGGGGCAAGGGTGAAGAACCCGGCCCTGCGCCTGGGACAGCAGGTCTCTCCTCAGAGGGACCCGCCACGGCGGGCCGTCCAGGAGCGACATGATGTCCGAGAACCACACCCGGGTTGGCCAGAACGGGGCTACGAGCAGTAGGCCGACATTGTCCTGGCGGACCCGCTCCAGAACCCCGGGAGCAGAGCGACTGGGGGAAAAGCGTACAGACGTAGCCTCGGCCACGAATGTACCATGGCGTCCAGACCCAACGGGGCTGGAGGAACGAGAGAAACCATAGCGGGCAGTGCGTAGTCTCTTGAGACGCAAACAGATCCACGTCTATGGGGCCGAACTCTTCGCACAAGAGCTCCACCACTTCGGGGTGAAGTCTCCATTCCCCGGGCCTCAGCCCCTGCCTCAACAGCAGGTCTGCTCCCTGATTCTGTGTCCCCAGGAATACATCGCCCTGAGCGATAGTAACCTCTGCTGGGACCACAGGAGGATCTGACGCGCCAGTCTGTCCAGAGGGCGCGAGCGCAGACCGCCCTGGTGATTCAGATAGGCCACCACCGCTGTGTTGTTCTCCTCAGAACGAACCAGGACGTGGTGGCCTTGGAGATCGGGCAGGAAACTCCTTAGAGCCTGGAACACCGCCAACATCTCGAGACAGTTGATATGCCACTCGGATCGATGCACCTGCCAGGATCCCCTTGCAAAGCGGCCGTCCATGACCGCGCCCCAGCCCGTGAGGGAGGCGTCTGTCGAAATAACCAGCCGGCGACAAGACCCTCCCAGCACGGGCCCCTGGGACAGGAACCAAGTTTCCTTCCAAACTGATAGGGAACGAAGACACTTGCGCGTAACCCAAACCAGACGGAGAGGATTCCCCTCGGGGAAAAACCCTTGTTCCTTAGCCACCACTGCAGGGGTCTCATGTGCAGCAGTCCAGATGGTATTACGCTGGACGCAGCCGCCAGGAGACCCAACACTCGTTGAAAGTGTTTCATAGTGATGGCGTGGCCTAACTTCACCCCTTTCACGGCAGCCAATATGGTGTCGACACGTGCCGGAGACAATTGTGCCTGCATCGTTGTCGAATCCCATGCAACCCCTAGGAACGTAGCCCGTTGGGTGGGCGCCAGCATGCTCTTCTTTGCGTTGAGCCTCAGCCCTAAACGCCGCAGACGAGCCAGAACGACATCTCGATGCCGAACCGCCAACTCTCGAGACTGGGCTAGGATGAGCCAGTCGTCGATGAAGTTGAAATCCGGATGCCCCGGAGCCTCAGCGGGGCCAGTGCTGCATCCATACACTTGGTGAATGTGCTAGGGGAAGTGCCAGGCCGAATGGAAGAACCCGATACTGGTAAGCCACACCCCCGAAGGCAAACCTCAGGAACTTCCTGTGAGAAGGACGGATGGAGACCTAGAAATAGGCGTCCTTTAGATCTATCGTGACGAACCAATCCTCAGATTGGATGTGCGTCACGGTGGCGGGGATGATGAGCATCTTTAACCTGAATCTCCTCAGAGACCGGTTAGAACCCGCAGATCCAAAATAGGGCACGCAGCCCTCCGTCCTTCTTGGGGACTATGAAGTCTCTGTCTGGGGGGGAGACACGTTCCACGGCCCCTTTCCTCAGCAGAGTACAAACTTCCTGTCCCAACACCGGACCTTGCTCCGGGCGGACCACAGTCCAAACCACCCCCTCTCTTCTGTTGAATTTGGAGGGCGGGCTTTGAACTGTAGTCGATACCCATCTATGGCAGTGCGCAGGACCCGCGGAGAAATGTTCGTCAGGCTCCGCCAAGCGTCTGCAAAGTCTGCCAACGGAACCAGCCCCTCGGGGCTGGTGGTCGGTGTCTCGTGTGATCTTCTGGTGGACCCCTGAAGCCCCAGAACGGCAGGGGGGAGCCGCCGAAGATCCACGGTGAGTGAGTCGGGATGCCGTCCGTCTGCAGACCCTCGGGGCAGGCAGTACGGTGCGGACTCGATGGTGGCAGGTGCGTCCTGAACGTGTAAACGGCGGGATAACATCACCTGTTGCCACGGCGGAGGGGACCTCGGTCGGCCTCCGGGGGGTGGGGGGGGTGCGGGAGGGGAGAAAGACTCCCCTACACCGGTCTTCCCTGAGCTCCGTCGGGACTGGATGACGGTCCTCAGATCGCGTCTCTCAGACGGCTGAGGGTGAGAGCGCCGTCTCGCTGCCCCAGCTCCTCGGGGGGCCCCCGAGAAGCGACACTCTGCTTCCCTCCTCTCCGTAGGAGCTCGTAGAGGGAAGGGACCTACGCCTGGCAGCCTCAGCTGCCTTGGGTCCAGACCGGCGACGGAGGTACTGGCGGAACGCTTCGCACTGCGTCTAACGCTTCGTGGTTCTGCGAAGCTCCGCCAGATCTTCCTCGGAGGGACCCCCCCTCTGAACCATCTCCTGTAGCAGGTTGGCTTGGTAGGCTTGAAGCACCGTGGTGTGCAAGCTCGCACCTGCCTGGCCCGCTGGCATGTACGCCTTCCCCACAAGCGTGGATGTGGTGCGACATGGTTTGGATGGTAACGCCGGCTTCTCCAGGGAGGACGCAAGTCGAGGGGAGAGATAGCTCGCAAGCTCATCCTCCACCCGAGGCATCCTCCCATAACCACGGTCCCTAACCCCCATCACATTACTGTAGTTCAGTGATCGGGGTGTGGAAAGCCATGTAGAGAAGGGTCTGCCCCATGATTTACTCAGTTCATCATGTAAATCAGGAAAGAATGGCAGAGACCGGCGTGGAGGTGGCGTGTGGTGCTTAAGAAACCTTTCATCAAGCTACCACTAGCCTGTGGTGTCTGCTCCTCCCGTGGCCAGTTGATGTTGAGCTTAGCCACGGCTCTAGTCACCACCTCCAGCAGCACGTCATAGTCGGGCGCGGCCAGATGACGCCGCCCCGACACCCGGAAGTCATCGTCGACTGCGCTGAGCACGTCCGCCTCCTCGGAGTCGGATTGCTGCAGCGCCTCCGGATCCAAACCGCGAGCGGGAGAAGCCGAGAACGGGCTCCCGAACGAGGAAAGGAAGCGTCGGAGCCAGCGGATGAAGGTCGGGAAAAAGCCTCAGCCGTCCCGAAATCCTCCGACAGATCACGCTGTGAACCCATGAGTGAAGCCGCCGGGCCGCCTCAGCGGCCGCAGGGCCCGCACCACAGGGAAAACACATCCGGCCATCCTCGGAAAAGAGAGCCATGCTGTACCTCAGTACCCGCACGGAAAGGGCTTCGCAACGGGCGCAGGCAGCCCCCTCGAGAGCTGCCCGTGCGTGCTCCATCCCCAAACATGAGAGACACATCTCATGAGAATCTCCATCCGTGATGTACCGAGGGCAAGAAAAAACACACCTTCTGTACATCTGGTTGCCGGACATGCTGGTAGACTTCTTCTTCAGGTAAGACACACTGCTTGTAGGACTGGAGCTTTCTTCAAACAACATACAGAGCGCCTGCTGAATAAAAAAAGCTAATGATGAGTGTGTACAGGTGTGCTTTATACTCCTCCGGTTATTCCGTCACACCTTACCGTTCTAGCAACAGGCCAATAGGATTGGAGTGATTTCATTCACGTTCAGACCTGCTTCGCCTAGAGGCGTTCCCATAGTGTCGTAACCGACGCAGTTCGAGTTCCCTCGAAGGGGAACACCTGGATAGTGAGAGAAAATGTCCTGGAAAGTATGTGGTGGTTGCTCAGTTATGTTGTGAACACACCCGAGTCATGTCAAATATAGTATCACAGGTTGACTATGATTGATATGTATAAATAATATAATAGTTATAAGTGCTTCAAATTATAATGAAATAATTACTGAATGTCCCACTAATAAAGTGGGGTAATACATGCATTAGAACAGAGAGCGTGCAGAACTTTGTGAGTCATAAATGAGTGAAAACACTGCATTTGAGACTCGTAGCTACAGATTCAAGCAGTTCTAGTTAGTGACGTAATATATAAAATATTCTAGACATGAATTCACATACTGATTTGCAAATGTGGACATTTTATCTATGTGTTCCGTTTTTTGATGAGTGTGTGTGTGTTTAGCACCATATTCACTTCAGAAACTGTAGAAAATAAGTGAGTGTATCTTGATTTGTTAAATTTTTTATTTTGATACACAAGTGTGGAAACAAAAACAAACAACTTCAGCCTCCAGAATGACCATACAGTTGAATCAATACATCTCTAAAACAGTTTCAACACAAACAGATTATAACCATCATGAAGGAGGATTTACTGCAGGACATTTAGATTAGACTGCATGAGTTGAGTTCATACATGTACTCAAAGCCGACAGAAAGGATTTCCCTTAATTAAAAACCAGGTTATTGTGATTAAAAAAAATAAATCAAAGGGGTTAATATTTCAGCACTTTCACATCTACAGGACATTTGTTACCATGGCAAAACTCGACAAGACTTAATATTGACATTAACCTTTCAAACTAAATTATTATAAATGTAAAGTAGAGTTGAAGTATTTTTAGAGCAAATGCTGCTTGTTCACTTTAGATATCATTGTACATTAAGGTACACTAGCTCCAATAAGCAGATGATGGGCATGTGATCCTCTGACCTCTAAAATATGCTCCTTAAAGTTTTTTAATCCATTTGTTAACGACTGTTCCATTGACAGCATTAGTTTAATTCTACCTGCAATGTTAAACACCATCCTGTTTTCAGTTATTTGAGGGGGAAGTTTTATGTAAATGACAAATCATCATTTTGTCTTTGCATAACATCCTTCAAAAATCTTGACACGCTCGTATGCCAGGCTACATATACCTACATTTGTTCATTGCTGGTGAAACAATTCATTGTCATTCATTTATTAATTTTACACCCTTCATTATAGAGAGAAAGATATTTCCATCCAGAAGTTCTCACACAGAGAAGATGTGGAGATGGAAGAAGAAGAAGAGGGAGTGAGCAGGAGCGCCCCCGCTGGTAGTTGGTATGTTGCCGGCAGCAGTGCTGGTGCTGTTGTTGCTGGTGGTGTTGGTGTCTGAGCCAGGAAGGTGGTGTTGTTTCCAACTAACAACACTGCCGTCTGGAACCAAGAGCCGCTCTGCTCACCGCCAGATCACCCTGAACAAACAAACAGGACAGATGTGTTCAAGTACAATTTTTTTTGAAATGGAACTTAACTTTTTATTGCTTCGTTTCTCAAAATGTGCTATATGAACAATACCTCCTTTTGTGTTCTAATTAAAGTGAATAAGTATATTTCCAGAAAGGCCTTAAATGTTTAAAAATTTAAAGCAAGAAAATAGGTTAATGTGATGCATGCTGGTAATAACGTAACGTGACTTGTGGCATTTGCAAAGGCAGTTGCTGCAAGATCAATCATTATTCTATGCTCACAGTAAGCTCATACACTCTACGGGAGGAATAATGTGTCAGACTTGAAGGCAGTGTTTTAAACCATGCCCCTGTAGTCACCTGTATCTCACATCTGACTATCAAGTCGGCGAAAGTCAGCAGAAGTCATCTTATGCGCTTATGGAAAAAGGCCAAATGATCAAATGTAACAGAAGTAACAGAGTATAGAAGAGTTGATTACATCTCGGGTCTAGGACCAAAACTTGTCTTCACCTGTTAGATAAATTAAACAACAACTTGAAGTCAGTTACATCTTGGCAGGCCTCAAGAGGAACTGAGGGGCAGCTTGTGATACTTCGTATTTTATAGTCCTCAGACTCTTCCGATGGGGCGGTTTATTTGAATTGAATTCATTTATGAACTGTGTTATGACTGGTGTAGGCCAGTCATAACACAGTTCATAAATGAATTCATTGTGCCCATGCTGTCATGCAGTATGATATATAAAAAAAATCATAGCATGCATGTACAGCACGGCTGCCTGGTTTGGTATGTAGCTTCTGATTAGTTTGAAACAGGTGAGATTACTTTGTATTGTTTTTGAGATTTTCTTCTTGAGGATCTAAAACTAATCCTAGATATTTAAATTCTGTAACTGGATGAATGTCTTTATTTTGTAAATTAATATTAAATCTTTCTTTTAAATCAAGTTTTTTAATGTAAAAGCACATGGAGACTGTTTTTGAGAGATTTAGAAGTAACTGATTTTGGATGAGCCACTGTTGGATGTCAGACATACTGGTGGACAGTACAGCAGCAGCCTGCTCAGGTGACTTAGCAGGTTCATAAAGAACTGCATCATCCGCATAGACCTGACAACTGGCACCTGAGCAGTGCAGTATATTCATCCTAAAAATGTCATTAGATTTGGAATTTGAAAGTTTATTGATTATTTCTGCAACTTTTGTATCCGGCACCTCTTTAATATAAAAGGAATCTATTGAAGTGACTCTCAATGAATGATTGAGAGAATCGACGGACTGGAAATCTTTTGATAATTCTTCAACTGATTGTACAAAATATGAATTGAATTCATCAGCCATAGTGGCACTATCAGTTATACTACTGCCATTGATGTTAAGTTCTGCAATCTTTTTGTGTTTATTTGAGTTGTTAGTCAGATTTTTTAAATGCTTCCAAAGTGAATTATTCTTGCCTTTAGCACTGTCAGTTAGTTGAGTTTAATATGTGGCTTTTGCTTTCCACAGCTCAAATACAACTTTATTCCTTAAACTTCTGTAAATCAGGAGATCAGTATTAAGTTTAGCTCTTAGAGATGTTTTCAAAGATAAATCTCGCTTTTTCATGAGTTTTCGTATTTTCATTATTTATCCAGAGCACCATGGATTCTTTTTGTTTAGATTTTATTTGCTTTGTAAATTCAGACTTGTAATAGCTGTGGTCATGGAATTACACACAACACTCCTCTACATCATCTAATGTCATATTTTGTTCCCAGTTTATGTTTTTAAATTCCCTTTCAAATTGCACAATTTTGCTTTTAGGAATAATGAATTGTGTTTTTTCATGATCAGGTTTACCAAAGTACTGCAGGCGCTTCTTTGTCAGTTTCCTAACAGTCAAAGTCATTTTGTGGTCCGAGAGTCCAGTAATCAAATTATAAGTCCTTGTTCTGGTCTGTAAATGTAGTAAATGTCAAGTCAATGAGGGTCTTAGTCTGCCTTGTTATCCTTGTGGGTCCTTCAATCATTTGTCGATAGCTGAATTTTGTTATAAGTGCTTTGAGTTTCTGTTTACAGTTTTTGTCAGACCAGCTGATATTGTAGTCTCCATACCATATTGTCTCTCTGTAAGAGTCCAGTTGTTTAACTATAACATTTAATTCATCATAAAATGTAACATTATGAGAAGGTGGATTATAGAAGACAGCAATATTAAAATTCATAGTAGGCGATAGGGTTACATTTACGGCTAGACATTCCAGGGGAGTGTTCAGTTCAATTAAGTGATATTTAAATTCGTCCTTGATGTATATTAGTACTCCTCCCCCCTTGCCTGTATTTCTGTCCTTTCTAAAGCACTGATGCCCAGCAATGTCAATCATATTAGTTGGAATGTTACTGTGAAGCCACGGTTCTGTTAAACAGAGGTAATCCAAGTTTGAGTCCAGGAGAAGCGCATGTGTACTCTGCGTGTACCTGGAGGATTAAACGTGAATCCACTAGGGGGAGATCAAGGCCGGATCATCTCTTGCCAACACCGGATTGTCTTACTTGACATCGTCCGAATTTGAACATGGTAAACAAACCAAACATTGCAACACTTGAGGATGTTATCATAATGATGTCAGTAATTGCGGACTAGCTCCAGGAGTTGTATTCTAAACATCCCGCCATAAATCTCCTTTGTCTACTGCTGACCTTCTTCTTTTGCATTTAATGGTGGTTGGCAAACCAACTCCATTACTGCCACCACCTGGGCTGGTGTGTGGAACAGGACATTGCTGTTGACCTGCCTGTCAGATTGACATACTGCCCCCACGTTCATTTGCTGAACTGCATCTTGCGGACGAGTAGCTTTAATTTCTGGAGACGTGCACAACCTATGCTCCAAAGGAGCACAACCTACGGTTCAAAGGAACGCAAGATATGTGTGGCAGACCACAATGGGAGATACCCTTTACCTATCTGGCGTGGAGCACAGCTGAAGGTTAGACTACATGATGTTGGATTCAGGTGTGTGGATGCAAGTGTGTGTGTGTGTGTGTGATGTTGTAGTACGAGTAAAGAGAAAAGAGCAAGGCACACAGAGCAAGATATATTACGCCCTGAGTGACGTGGCTAGATACAATGTGACTAATACTCACACAGAACAGACCCCCATCAGTGAACTTGCATTCACGCACATGGTCGTGCATTTTGGTCATGATAAAGAAAAACATTTTAAATCTCTCTAAGAGGTTTCTAAATAAAAAATCAAATCATCTGGATAGGGCTGGCACTTACATTAGGGTGTGTTTTTTGGTGGTGTACAGGTGACGCTGAGGTCACCGTCAGTCCCAGTGGACTTGTAGGTGTAGTAGCCTGGCTGGAAGCTGGTGATCTGGCTGTTGATCCAGGACTGATACTGGGACACTCGGGTGTAGCCTGACTGGAAATTAGGCAGGGCACAACCCAGACTACTGGTAAAACTCACGATTCCCCCCTGGATCCAGCGACCACCCTGCTTGCTCACCAGCGGACCTCCTGAATCTCCCTTTAAGGAAAGAAACATCTTAGAGAAGGATTCTTTGCAAAATGTGAAATTGGACACAAACACAGGTGTAAAAATGATCACCTGACAGGTGTCCATCCCTCCAGCACTGAACCCAGCGCACATCTTGTTGCTGGTGATGATGCTCAGTCCATAGGTACAGCTACACTGTCTGTTCCCCACAATCGGCAGCTGCACCTCCATGAGGTTTCCTGGGGATGGAAGGGACACTGAAGAGACACAAATTCAGTTTAGTAAACAACACAAGTGGTGAAATGTGATTTCAAATGGTTTCACACAGAATGGACACTTAATATATCGTACAGGCTTTGCCCTCTAAGGCAATCGCTAGTTGATCGTTATCCCTCGCGCACACAACCAATGCTGAAAGAGGTTTTTTCATGCCCACCTGCGTGACTGGCCACCACCATGGTCTCATCCTGTCTATAAATTGGGGTTAGACTGGAAAAATCTGCTTCCATTTTTCTTCTAAAAAACATCTAAAGAGCTAAGATTAAAGAGCAAAAGAAGGAGAGGCAGAGAGTCATCAGGCTTTGCTCAACCAGCCAGATGGGGTACATTATGGACTTGAAGGCCGTGTCTGTTTCCGGAACACGCCAGCCAGCCCTCAGTCCACAGGTATCATGTGCTTTCTGCCCCCCTCCTCACCCTCCTCTGTCCAAGGATATGAAACCTGTTCAGATGCATCCACTGGATGGTGCTCCTTGACCCAGAAGAGCCAGAGTTGGATGACACTTGTCCCCAATCAGCTCGGATGGTCTCCTCATGCCTCACTTATACTTCATGGTGGACTCTCTGGCTGCCTCCTATGTCTCTTAATTGCATCCACATTTTCCTTACTTGTGTCTTTTCCTTGCGTTATATGCTTGATTTATACTCCTGCGTAGGGTCTACATGCGTAGCTAAGCCATAGGCTACGCACATAACCAGGCATTTATACTTGTGCATTGGTGTATCGATTCTGCAATTACATCAACAAACGCTACTTGGCAGTAGCGCTAGAGCGTCTACTGTGTTGACTTTTGCAAGCCGAGCAGGCTAACTTCTGGTTTTGCGATCCGCTAACTTGAATGGGGGTAAAACTGTATACATATACCCTTTTCAAATGTCATCAACCATATAGATTCTGATAGTGAAACGAGTCATTTTGCAACGTTCAAATATATTGATCCACTGTGTTACAGCCGCCGTTTTGGCCGCTAGTAAAAGTTACTACAAAGCAAGGGCACTTCCGGTTGGCATGGGGGCATTGCCATGCTACCAAGCCGACCAATGACAGTGCTTACGGTCCGCGTCAACTCAACGGATATGGATGCATGTCAGGCAACAGTGTAGCCTTTGCGTAGCGTAACCAATGCCGTCACCTACGCCATTGATTTGATGCAGAAGTATAAATTACACCTAAGTCCCGCCCACCGGGATGCATGAAGAGAAGCAAGAAAACCGTGAAGAATCCGTGCTGCCAGCAAGAGCCGTTCTTCACATGCGCAAAATCTGTCAGTTAAAGAAGGTTACCGCAAATCTGCCTATTCAAAATGATCCAACTAAATCTATACTTTATATATTAAAAACCTTACTCAACAGTACATCTTTAATTTTTAATAATGACAACAATCTCACAATGTGAGCAACACAAAGGAGGCTAACCCTAGCTGCTAGCACATCGGCTGTTGTGCACAGCTGTAAGGTTAGCCGGTCGACATGCATAAAATCACTGACTTAGGTTTAGGCACACACCATGATGGTTAGGGTTAAGTGCTATCATAGCTAGCTAGCTACCTACCTACTTAGCGCTTCCAGCCTGGAAAGGGTATTTCATTCAGATGAACCCAGAGGCGTCTCGTAAGGATCCCGAAGGGTACCTTTTGCATCAAATAACGCTATAAAGCGTAAGTATTTGATGCCCTGACAAGAGAACGGACAACAACACACGAATAATTATGAACAGGCACATTTAACCTTCTTTGACCGACAGGACGCCTTTTGCACATGTGAAGAACGGCTCTTGATCACGGCACGGATATGGCAATGACAAACCGTGCCAGGAAAGAAGGAACGAGGATATATGTTTTTAGAGATATGAGACACCCTTTCCCCTGAAGCGTCACGTGACGTCAAGAGACGTCTGTTTCTGATGACGGCGGCAGCTGATCACAGCTGGATCAGCTGTCAGTCTAACAGCTGTACAGACTTTTAATGGAGTTTGTGTCTGAACGCACTGTGCTGGTACTAATAAAGTCTCACAGTTATCAGTGCAGAGCAGCATGGGCTCATACCCCCTCCTACCTTCCTGTTGACACATGGAGAGCTGTCCTCCATGTTGGTCCTACTCCACTCACCATCAAACTGTGTGTTTGTTAATGTCACAGACAGATTATGACATCCCTACTGCCCCTTGACTTTAACCTTCGTTGGACACAGCCAGTTAGTTACAGGAAGGTTTTGTTGCTCCCCTGGGTAAATGAGGAACTACATTTTTACATGGAAAATTCAGGTTGTTGACACCATTGTAGTTATACTGTCTCTGAAAATAAATGTAATCCAGGTGCTTTCTGACCCACCTCCAGTTCCAACATTGCCCCAGCCGGTGGCCCAGGAGAGAGTCCCCTTGTAGTAGGTGCTGCCTGGGGCTGCCAGGCAGACGGGCTGGATGTAGGAAGTGAAAGCCACCGGTGAGGAGAGCTTCAGGAGGCAGATGTCGTTGTCATTAGTGTTGGAGTTATAGCTGGGATGCATGATGATCTGTGACACTGTCCGAGTCACTTTATTGGGGTTTGATCCCTGTAGACTCTGAAGACCCAGAGACACAGTCAGAGTGCTCGTGGTTACGCCTGTGCTGTAATCAGAAGACAAACAAAACAGTCAAAGTCACTGGAAGCAGAACTGTTGTCCAGATCTCTTTAGCAGAGACCACCATGTCTAATTAGAGAAGTTGTTCCCTTAATCTTATAATTTTCCATACAGTCTGCACATATGTACATTGCATGTTCTTTGCACATGTTGCAGTGGCGACCTCCAGAAAACTAAGGATTCATTTCTTCCTTATTCTACCTTATCAGTTTTATTCCAGGCAAAGAAATCTCCAAGTTTACATGTCAAAAGAAGTTAGTAAGAATAAATTTCAAATGTCGGTTAGGATAGAACTTGTGGTTAACGTTGTGAAATGTCACGATTTGGTTAGGTTTAGGAAAACATCTTAGTTTGGGTAAAAATAACTTAAAAAATAAATTACTTCACTTACTTCACTTATGTACATAGTTACTTCAACTATAATAATCAGTGTTGACTTTTTGTTTCAAATATGCAGCCAATTTCTAATCATTCAACTACAAGGGCCTCACTGTGATGAAAAGTGGTGGGGACATAAGGGCGCAGGTTAGGGGTGTGACGATACACAATATTAGGTTCATGAGAACAGTACGAGAAAATATTTTAATGCTATTTTGAAGACATATTCAATGCTGAAATATTTGTAAGGATGTAAGGGTCCACCACCAGAAGACTATGAGCATCAAACACCTTATTTCCAGCTTTCTGGAGACATTTTCTGCAGCAATTGGTGTAAAAGGAAACAAAATTCAGGTGGCTGGTGAAAAAATACAATAAACTATTGTGAAGTAATTAGTAGCTTGTTTTTTAGCTAAAGTTTTTTTCTTTTGAAGGATGCACATTTCTTCTTTATTTAGATTGCATTGAATGTTTTGTTATTGTGTTAATAAACCTTTCTCAAAGCATATACCATAAACTATACCATAGCTTTCGTGGGGGTTCTCTTTTTCCCCCCGCGTCATTCTTACTGCTGAATCATTAGCAGCTGTAAGCATTTAGGCCTGGGGCTGAGTGTGAAAGTATCAGGCATGTTTGTATTCTAATACTACTAATAATATTTATTATTATTATTATTATTATAGTTGTTGTTATCATATGTAGCCATTTTGCTACAACTACGCTTCACACAACAGCTATGTTTGCGACCTGATCTTTCTTTTCTCTGTGAGAGGGAAAAATTTAGAAAGTTGCGTGGCGCTGTGGAGAACTCCAGCTGCAGTAGTGCATGGATCTAATCCTAATATTCATCCAGCCAGAGAAACAATCACAAACCGCACACAGCGTGTCTGTCGTACTAGCGACACAACCCGTGGGAGTGGGGCAGTGGAGCGGACAGGGACAGGAGATAATAGAGCGACCAGCCCGCTGTGGATGGTCGGTGATTGTACCCTCTGGCTGGATGAAGTCTGAAGCTCCTGATTTTACGCATGGATCCATGATGATAGAGAAAATGGGAATAAAGCATGCTGTCAATATTTTAGAGATACCCAAAATACAGCTCAGCCCCCCCGCGCACCTATGATTACAATACTAGGATGGCTCAGTGTTCTCCACTGCCTCTTAGAACAGTTCTTCCCAACCTTGTTGGCTGGGGACGCTTCAAAAATGAAGGATTGTCTGCTTGCTACTCGTCATGACAGCTTGAAACAACACAGATTTTCACCTTGAATGATGATGAATGATAATATCAGTTAAATTCAAGTTGCAAAGGTCTAGGGTCTCGACCCAACTGCCTTAGACAGGCTGTTTACAGGACTGCATGGCATGTTGTTTTTTGTCGCAACCCAACCCTCACTAGTTACCTTGCAAAGCAGTGAGCAGCAGTCATCACCCATTGATTGTTAATGAGGGTTCCTCCACAGAAGTGGAACCCTGTAGAGGTTTGCAGACTGGCCTGCCAGGGCCAGCTGCCTGCAGAGGCCACCTGTCCTCCAACAATCTTGGTGTTGAGTGTTGGCTGACCACACACTGAGGAGAGAGACAATAAAGACACAGAGTGAACAATACGGGGTTTACAGTAAATACTGACAATAATGAAACTATTTTTAAAAGTTTACGTCCAAGAACATGTTTAAAATGTCCAAATGACAGCTGGACAGGAATCACTAAAGGTCACAGCTTAACAATATACATAAATATGAGTCATAAAAAGCTGCTTAAATAATAAACCTATACGGACGTTTTTTCTAGTGAGGATGGGCTGAAATGACTATATGTTATTCTACTGCTACTAATCTTATTACTAAAAATACTAATGAGTTTTATTAATACTACTACTACTGTTATTGCTCCAGTCCCTGATGATGTCTTAATGTCACAAAAACATGAAGCAGAAGTTAAAGGGCCCCTCCACTGATTTTACACATGAAGTAAGTTTTTTCTCTTTACGAAGAGTGACCACAAATATATAACTTTGTCGTTTTATAAACAACCATGGTGCTGCCATGAACTTCATGATGAACAGTAAATGAACACATCTCCATTCATACATTCTGGAAGAAGAAGAAGAAGAAGAAAAATCTAATATTAAGCTTTCCAAGGCTAAATGTACCTTGGGGTATTGACGGTGGCAGGCCAGGACAGCTGATGCTGAGGTCGCCGTCGGTCCCAGAGGAGGTAAAGGTGATGAAGCCTGGCTGGTTGCTGGTGATCTGGCTGTTGATCCAGGACTGATACTGGGACACCCGGGTGTAGCCTGATGGGATATTAGGCTGGGCACAGCCCTTACTACTGGTAAAACTCACGATTCCCGCCTGGATCCAGCGACCGCCCTGCTTGCTCACCAGCGGACCTCCTCCATCCCCCTTAAAGGAGAGAAACATTTAGGAGAAGGAATCTTTGCAAATGGTCAAATCTGACACAAATACAGGTGTAAAAATGCTCACCTGACAGATGCCTTTTCCTCCAGCAGTTAACCCGGCACAGATCACATTGTCTGTGATCGCACCCACTCCATAGTTACAGTTACACTCTCTGTTCCCCACAATCGGTTGCTGCACCTCCATTAGGTTTTGCGGGAAAGGAAGGGACACTGGAGAGAGACAAATTGAGTTTAATAGATTCACATCTTTTAAAATGGTTTCGCACAAAATGGGCAGTTTAATAAACACATTAGTGATCTGTGGCACACCTCAAGAGTTGCCAGGTGTTTGTCTGTGGATCAAACAAACATTCTCACTACTTGAACCTAAAGGACCATGCCAGTCGTTTTTCAATGTCTTAGTCCATTAAAGGGACAATGAGTAACTCCAATTCAAGCTTAAATGTTAAACCAAAGGACAGGTTTGCCACCAAACTTCAAAACACTTCCTGTACTTCACATTGAAACAGTAACACCAATTCATAACAAAAGAAAAGTTATCTCATTTCACTTTTCATATAAAGCAGGTCTAGACTGTACTCTATATTATTATTAACACTTGTTGTCTGAAGCAAGAAAAGACTCTCTTTTCGGAGGTAGAGAGACCTCGAATGGAACCGTGTCTCAGGTTTGGTGGCCATTGGTGGCGACCAGTTGGGGTTGAGAGAGAGAGAGAGAGAGCCAGAGAGAGCGTTGGATAGCAAAAGAGAGTGAGAGAGGGCGAAGGGCTGATGCAACACAATGTCCACATAGAACTACATAATCTGTAAAATTGGTTGTGGTTCAGACAGGAAATGAATAATGTTGTGATAATTTTACTAATATTGTATATAATGATAATACAAGAGGTGGAGAGAGGAGCTCAGTGCATCATGGGAACCCCCCCGGCAGTCTAGGCCTATAGCAGCATAACTAAGGGATGGTTCAGGACTACCTGAGCCAGCCCTAACTATAAGCTTTATCAAAGAGGAAAGTCTTAAGCCTACTCTTAAATGTGGAGATGGTGTCTGCCTCCTGAACCCAAACTGGAACCTGGTTCCACAGGAGAGGAGCTTGATAGCTGAACGCTCTGGCTCCTAGTTTACTTTGGAGACTCTAGGAACCACAAGTAACCCTGCATTCTGGGAGCGCAGTGCTCTGGTGGGGTAGTAAGGTACTATGAGCTCTTTAAGATAAGATGGTGCCTGACCATTAAGAGCTTTGTAGGTAAGAAGAATGATTTTAAATTCTATTCTGGATTTTACTGGAAGCCAATGCAGAGAAGCTAAAACAGGAAAAATATGATCTCTTTTCCTGGTTCCTGTCAGAACACGTGCTGCAGCATTCTGGATCAGCTGAAGAGTCTTAATGGACTTTTTCGAGCAGCCTGATAATAAGGAATTGCAGTAATCCAGCCTAGAAGTAACAAATGCATGGACTAGTTTTTCTGCATCATTTTTAGACAGGATGTTCCTGATTTTCGTAATATTATGTAGGTGAAAAAGGCGGTCCTTGAAATTTGCTTAATGTGAGACTTAAACAACATGTCCAAAGATAACTCCAAGATTCCTCACAGTGGCTGGAGGCCAGGGCGATTTTACATTTAATAAAGCATAACATAATTAAATCATGTTAAAGGTTCAGTGTGTAAGATTTTGTGTGAGGTTGCAAATTGCAAACCATATAACCGCATAATAGATTAAGTTTATTTTTGCCTGCCAGCAATAATATCTGGCGCGCAGTCAGATTATGGTGCTTTGATAGCAGCAAAAAATAAAAATAAATGTTTGACGATTTAGATTTCAGTCATGACAGCAACAGTTAGTCACATAATCACTTCCTCAAGTGCTTTAGCCTTCAAAAAAAAAGCGCAAGAATGTTTTTTGCATCAGTGCTTTACTTCGAGTTGAACTGAGCTTTGAAAAATTCTAAACATTAAAAAGAGTCTGTAGCCTGCTTGACCTCTTGAAGAGCCCGTAAAGCGTCCGTAGGTTAATGGATGCGGATCAAACACTGAAACACTGCAGCTGTAATGCTGTAATGTCAGCATGAGAAACTGTCGCTGCATGTCGCTATGTAATCAGTCTCACAACCTTCTAGTTGAGAGTCCTGCACTTTATCAACTTAGCTAACCGAACACCATGACAACAGTCTCAAATATTATGGCTTATATTCTCACCCACCATCTAATGCATGAAAATTGTTTCTTATTACTTCTTCTTCTTTGAACGTACATATTCAACGTAGTGATGAGCTAAGAAGAAGAATGATGATGATGAAACGAGCTCACATGACGGCACATACGGCGACGTCCTTGTAAGGGGGGACCCACAGTTATGTAGATAAATGAGTCATTCTAAGGTAATAAAAATATAAAGTTTATTGTGTAAGGTTATACACCACTGACACATAGTTATGGATATATATTGCTTTTCTGTCAATAATCCCAGAAATATTCACACTGGACCTTTAAATATGTGATAATTCAATTCAATACAGATGGGCTACATCTGAGGACTTGGCCTTTTAATTATTTAAGATCTCCTCCCTAAATCACAGAGGCTTCAGG
>NW_024041504.1:0-74354 GCF_014851395.1 Micropterus salmoides | reverse complement strand
TGCGTTTGGCCAGAGTAAGCTAGGCTAGAAGGTAGCCCTACTCTTGTTTGACACAAACAACTACCATTTTTTCTATTAGAAACTAGACATTAGATATACAACCAAGGTTTGGTTATGGTTGTTTTTATGATATGAAGTTTAGATTTAAAAGTTTCTTTAGACATTTGTAGAAATTTAAGTGCCCTTTTAGGTCATAATTAAAGAGGTGGTATTCTGCTTTTGGCTTTTCCCCTCTCCTTTATTGAGTTATATCTCTTTTTTGTGCATGTAACAGGTTTGCAAAGTGAAAAGCCCAAAGTCCAGCCCAAAGGGAGTTCCCATCTCCCACAGAAAGCTCTGCTCTGAACTGCTTGAAAACATCGTTTGTAGTCCAGCCCTTCACTTCCTTTACTTGTGAGGGCTACTTGTGTGTAGACATTTAATTTCTGCATGTGTAGGATTAAATGCTGCTGACTAAGTCAACTGGTTAAATATGTGTTTTTGTTATATGTGAAACAGTGAACATCATAGGACGCAAGACAAATTTCAGAAAAAAATATGGAAACAAAGTGAAATGAAATGTATCATCTGTCTGTGTTCAGAGTCGCTCACATACTGAGGATCCACTGCATCAGCAGCTCAAGCAAAGAGCCAAAGAGGTGTGTATGTGTTTCAATCTTGTGTTATACACAAGCTAAAACAGGCTAAAAGATGTGTAGAGAGAACTGGTTTTAGTTAAGGGTGTGTGTGTGTGTGTGTGTGTGACATTAGTGATAAAAATCCAGTATTGGCATGGAGCAGTGATGTCCAGCATTTTCCACAATCTTGTAATACAAGATAGTAAAGGGAGTGCTACTGCACATTAATGTAAATTGAATCACACAACTCTTGACAATAGACACATTTGTGTTACCTGATGGTATGTGTTGCCCTATTATTGAAGTAATTTAATAGAATTAACTACAGCAATTATTGTTTCTATTATTATTATCATTATTAAAATAGAGCATTAAGTTATATACATGGTTGGGTGCATTAACCAAGGACAGAAGTTGTTCAAAATCTACATGGGGACATTTTTGGCACTTCAGTCAGAAGAATCAGAGATGAAGATTATGGATTGAGGCTGGATTGGTCTGTGGATAACCGGTTTATTTCACACTAAGGTAGTGAAAGGCTCCTGATATTTTTCAGTTCTGTGTACCAGTGTAAACTACAAAGAAGTGTTGTTTGGGAACTTTGTTAAATGCCTGTGTTTCTAAATTTGCTAATTGTTCATTTAGTAATGCATTAGTGTGTGTAATGTTATTTGCTGGCAGAATAGGGAGAAGTGTGAGGAAGATGATAGGTGTGTGTCTATTTAACGGCTTGTTTTCCTTTTCATCATGCTCCCAGAGGTTTCTTTAAAACAAAAAAAAAAAATCAGTTCATTTACATTGGCCTGTTGCTGCCACCCCCACACACACTCTCAGCCACTGCACCATACCCTCACTCACTGCACTTCGCCAAGTCTGGACCTACACACACAAACACACTCTCACATACACACAAGCTTGAGGGTTAGGGTTACTGTTTATGTCAATAAACTATGACAATGTTTATGTCTCTGTTTCTTTGATTTGTGATTTTAGCCACATGCTCTGGTCTGGACAGTACTTTGGTCAATGTGGGTTGCTTTTAAAAGTGACGTGACTTGACTAATTGTCTGTTTCTCAGGTCTCAGTGGAAGGTAGTAGTGCATAAAATGCGAGTTTGGTGACAGAGAACCACCTTTAACAAACTTTGTGTGGCTATTGATTTAAATTCAATTAACTGTAACTCCCTCTTGCTGGGTAGTTCATCATGTCAAGTAGTTGAGTCAGAGACAGGGAAACATCTCATGAGTTCACTTTTCCATTCAAGCTTTTACGCCGAAACTTTGAAATGCAGGTGGAGAGGGAAACGTGCCGGAAAAACAGACTTTTATTCATCCTCTGTTCTGCTTTATGGAGACATAGAAGTGTGGATCGATACTGGACTCTGTGCTGCAGCTGGCAGGCTTCCAACTCGTGATTGTGACACTGATCTCTCGAAAGGTGGAGGTGTCTGTTTTTACGTCAACAGTGGCTGGTGTAACAATGCGACGGTGATTAAACAGCACTGTTCTCCTGTTCTGGGATCTTAATAAACTGTTGATCATTCAAAGGTGCTCTCACCTTTGCATTACACCACCATCATTGTCCATCCTCACCTCCTCCATGACTATCTGGTACGCTTCTGCCACTGCCAGGGACAAAGGCAGACTGCAGCGTATCATTCGCTCTGCATAGAAGGTGATTGGCTGCAGTCCACCACCCCTCCAACACCTCACGCCACAAGTGTTTTATTTTTTTATTTTTTTGTCCGCCGCTGGTATTATCAACAAGCCCTCCGCAATGTGTGAACAGCTGTGCATGTATTTTTACTAATCCTTTGTCTCGATTCTTTTTTCAGTTACAACAAATTGAACAAGCTCAGCTGCAGCAAAGAGAGGCCAACCTCACTGCTCTAGCTGCCATTGGGCCTCGCAAGAAGAGACCTCTGGAGCAGACTGAAAGCCAGGTTGGTCTGTGTGGTGTTTCCATTCTGTCATAGAATTCAGCACTTCCAGCAGATATTTTACGTTAAAGGCCTACCAGGAGATGCTACAATTCTCTCATGTGAACACTGGAAGGCTTTTAATGTGTCCTCTAAAAGGAGGACAAAAGCAAATTATAGGGAGCTTGAATTTGTTGAGGTTGCTCTCATTGCTTCAAACATTTAAATAGTGCCACTATAACATCCTGACGTCAACCTGTTCCTGATGTTTCTTGCATTGTGACAACCACTGTGACTCATGTTGCTTGCTAATGTAAACGTTGAGTCCTGTAGCAGAGCTACAGAAGAAAGATAAAACAATATCTTGCCAGCTGGGTGCCTCCAAAGTTAAGGATAAAGACAGAAAAGGTACCACAGTAAAAACTACTTGGCACCAAGCAAAGAAACAAAATATAAAACACCACACACATGCATTATGTTCTTATGTGAAGACTGAAACTGACAATGGTTGTGTAGCACCAATGATTGGTTGATAGAAATACCTGCTATAAAGACCACCCCCTCCTCAGCTAACACAGACAGCTTTGTGTGAGACTGTTGGTTTAGCTCATAGTCTTTAATTCTGTGTGTTTAAGTTGTGGCCCTGCAGGCTGTAGGTTTAAAGATGAGGACGCTCTGTTAAGTGCACACACTTCCCACTGCCTTTGAACTGCAGCAGAGTACCCAGCGGAGCCAGCTGTCTGCTGCCTCACTCAGTCTCCCATTCCTCTCACAGCCACAGGGCTTCCTTTACCTCCTCACTAGTGTGTGCTGTGCCCACTGAGGTAAAGCCTGTGCCTCCAGGTGTGATGGTAAGAGTGTTTGGAGTGGAAGCTCTTTTGAATGTCATCTGTGTTTTTACAGCTGATCTTTTTCACTCTTAAGCATTTGTTATTGTACATACTCAGACAGGAGCTCAGGCAGGGAACTACTGGGCTACTGTCAAACACGAGCACTTTTGTCAGGCATAAACTCTAAAATAAGCGTATGCTTATTATAACCATCTCAGACCATGGCCCGGTCAGCTTTAATCTAGTACATGAAACAAATCCAACCGGCTCAAGTAGGTGGTGGTTTAACACCTCACTTGTAACTGACAAAGATTTCAATAATTTCCTCGCCAGAAGGAATCTTTTATTGAACTGAACAACTCCCCAGAAATCTCACCATCATGCTCAGAGGGGTATTAGCTTAGTTTAGAGAATTATAAATGTCTGTTACGCAAACTGGGCCATCTTGGTCAATACTTTAATAATTTAGTGATGTTGAAAGGAGAGACGTCTCCAACCGTTCCTGCGGGTGCTTTGCTCGTTAGCTCTGTACTGTCACTTTCATATGGACTTGCTTGTACCCTTTGACTAGTAATCGTCACTTGTGACTGGCAATCACAGCATAGTCGGGCCGGAGTTGTCGAAACTCTGGCAGGGTAAAAAAATGCGATTCAAATGCAGTGGGCTGTGTGGGCACTGCAGCAGTGTGTGTATCAGCTGGGGGATGAGCATTTTCAGGATCGATACTGTGGAAAATTATATTAAAACCATCTGAAATATTCAGAATTGATATGTATAAAAAAAATCAATATTTTTGACAACACTACTCCACACTTTGTTGTTTGTTTGTTTTTTATGGTATACCTGCACTGACCACAATATTTTATTTTAAAGGGGCATTATGTAGTTTTCAGCGGCCACTAGCGGTGCATTTTTAAGATTGCAACCAGGCGTGTGCTCGCTTGAACTCACTCGCTTGAGCGAGCATAATCCCGAAACACAACCGCTTATAAACGCAGGAACACCAGCATGCAGGCTGTGACTTTTCACACAGATGTCTGTGTTCAGGCTCTGTTACTTCAACGTTCCCGTCTCAGAGGCAGATCAACACCGGCTCCGTAATGTTACTTCATTCAGCGCAGCCAGCCGCAACTATCTTTACAATCTGTGTATCTTTCACCGGAGGCTCAGCAATGTCAGCACAGAAATATATGGATGAAACGGGTAGTGAGCTGGACTGAATATTATAATGAGATTGTGTCACACTTTGACAGTTAGACCGCAGTAAGTAACTTTACTGTAGTGTTAGTGCATCTTCCTCACTTTGTTCTGCTCGACATCATCTGAACCTGTTTGGTCTGATGGCTTCAGCACATAAACCTTTATTGTTGTTTCGGATCCTTACGTGGAGCCTGTGTTTTGCTGTGAGCTGGTTGTTTTATGGTGTTAGTGGACTGCATGTCGTTGGCTGCCGTGTTGTCGCTGTAGTCAGAAAGAGGCTTGGGAGCGCGCACAGGGCTGAATCCGACCCGGAGACCTCTCATTAAAAACAGAATAGTGGCTGATGCAAGCAACGGAGAAAACAGGCATGTGCTTCATTTCTAAGTGACTTTTGAGCCCATTGACAATAAGGCAATGAAAATATTTTGAAATGTTGAACTCGTTATTCTGTCTGAACGGTTTTTATTATTAAGTTATTACTTTGCATAAAAAAAGACTAACCTCCATGAGTACTTTTCTTGCACACTAATGAATTATAATAATTTAAGCTATATAGTAGCCTATACTATGATCTGAACTTATAACTCTAATCACAGTGGTGTAATATTAGATCAGAAAGTTTTATTGGTGAAACAGAAATTATTTGTAGGCAGAGTATCCAAATACACTGTGTTCCAAATTATTATGCAAGTAATATTTACACTGATTTTCCTAAATAGTCAATGCAAATGACAGTCAGTATGATTTTCAAGTCATCAACCATTAGGGAATAACTTGAAGTTCATTGAACAAACCACCCAATGGTTGTTTTATTTTTTTCAACATAAAAAAACTCTTAATCCATTGTTCCAAGTTATTATGCACAACAGTTGCAAAACATTTTATAGGTTGTAAAGAACTGAATTGTTGAACTTGTAGCATTAGGAGGTCATATTTACTTAAATCAATCGCTATTTCAAACAAACACTTAACAGGGCAGTTACATGTTAACATGGGACCCCTTCTTTGATATCACCTTCAGAATTCTTGGATCCATTGAACTTGTGAGTTTATGGAGAGTTTCTGCTTGAATTTCTTTGCAGGATGTCAGAATAGCCTCCCAGAGCTGCTGTTTTGATGCAAACTGCCCCCTACTCTCATAGATCTTTTGCTTGAGGATGCTCCAAAGGTTCTTAATAGGATTGAGGTCAGGGGAGGATGGGGGCCACACCATGAGTTTCTCTCCTTTTATGCCCACAGCAGCCAATGACACAGAGGTATTCTTTGCAGCATGAGATGGTGCATTTTAGGGCTGACCCCGAATAGTCGAAGATTCGATGCTTCGATGGGCGGAGCCTGATTCGACTGTCAATCTCACAATTGAAGTGTCGTAGCAGAAACGAGGATCATGCCATTTTGGCTATATGGGGGTGCTCAACGTCTGATTTTACATAGAACTACCAGTTTTCTCCCAATAAGTTAATATACAGCCTATTACAATATACATTTCAATGTTTAACATGTAAATAAACATGTAAAAAGAATAGAACTTTCAATAAATGTTTTTGAAGTGTGTGAATAAATCCAGAATTTGTAACCCTAACCCTGGGGAGTTGTCCGCACCTCGCGAGACCTTAGGATAATTTGTCACCATTGATGAACCACATAGAGAATATTATATCGTTTTTAAATAGCCAGCTACTTGAAATAGAACCGCGGGGAGCCGCGACGTGCATGTAGCTGTCGGCAGCAGTAATGCACATAAAATTCTGCCCAAGGCCGCTGAATGACAGGCGAGAGAGAGAGAGAGATCAGTTTAGCTGGAAATTTACAGCGTAAGTTGAATGAATAGACTGCAGCTCTGCAGCTTCTCAAGAAAAGAGGAGCTTACCGTCTGTAAACACGCACCGCTTTGTAATGGCAGTTTAGCAGCTGCTCTCTTCTTCATTGATTTCAGTGACTCAATGATCCCAGAGACACAATACCATCTATAAGTTTGATTTGAAAACTAAATATTTAATGACCCTTAGTTCCAATTTGCATAATAATTTGGAATGTGGTGTAAAGTGTAACCTGTAAATATATTATACTAACATTATACTTTTTATTTAATGTTATAATATTTATTAATACACTAATTTATACTTGTTAGCCTACTCCTCCAGGTTGCTGATATTTTGTTTATCAAATGGTCAGAAATAACAAGAAAATGCATAATTTCATAGGTAATTCATTACCATTATTGTATGCGTACCGATCATGCTTACTATTGTGTGAAGTCACCCTCTAAAGGCCCATTCTGAGCCAGGACATAGACAAGTCAAATAAAAATTACTATCACACACAGTGGTGTACAACAAAGAATATATAAAACAAGTCAATGTACAATTAAAGGAAAAACAAATTACACATCACGCAGTAGTTTATAATCAATTTTAAAGAAACAAAGTTGATATACAAATAATTAATAAAATTTGCATCACACATTCAAAGCTTTTTTGTAGAAAATGTGTCTTACGAAGTAAGGTAAAACCAGGAATAGACTCTGCAAGCCCGATCTCCTCTAGCAGATTATTCTAGAGTGTAGGGGCCCTGTCTCCTTTGGTTTTTAACCTAGACCTCAGAATAGCTAGCACTGCCCTACCAGAGGATCTCAGTCTGCCTCCAGGCTCATAGGGGGATATACACCGATCAGCCTTAACATTCTGACCACTGTAAGTGGATAAGATATATTAGGCAACAAGTGAACCTCTGTGTTATGATGTGGGGACAGAGTGGACCCAAACGCAACACTCAAGATGAACAGGTTTTATTGAAGGGGAAAAGGGGTTGAGGGAGTGGAGGTGAGGGAGAGGCGGACACCGGGGAAACACGTGCACGGGGAACCGAGGAGACTGAGACAAGGGAGCTGGGGGCACTGGGGGCCGAGGAAGTAAGGAGGCACAGGGAGGAGCCGGGAGGATGCCGTGGAAGAGGTCCGAGGGGAGAGGGCAGGGTGGCGAGCCCAGCTGACGGAATGGAGGACGGAGGTGAGTGAACCTGGAGGGGAGGCGGACAGGGTTAGACACTGGGGAAACAAAGTACAGGGAAACAGAAACAACGCAGAATACTCAAGAGCTTGAGTGGTGAAGTGGCACCGGGTAAGGAGCAACGACAATCAAGCAGGGGTTGACTGGAGAACCGGGGTAGAGCACATGCAGGGGAGGAGACACAGAGAGGCAGGCAGAGTACAGGAAAACATCAGGGGAAAACAGAATCACAAGCAAAAAGAGAAATAAACAGGACACTCACTGTCAGCAGGGCTGCCACCACAACGTTCTGCCACATAGTTGATGTGTTAGAAGCAGGAAAAATGGGCAAGTGTAACCCGAAGTAGTCCAAGGAAGGAAAAACTGAACCTGTGACAAGGTCATGGACAGCCAAGACTCACTGATGCATTTGGTTCAGTGAGTTTTGGTGGCCTGTGTGGTCCGATCCAGCAGATGAGCTACTGCATTGTATTATATTACCAAGGGGGAGTATATAGATGGAAATAGAATGGAACCCTGACGGATGCCATAGTGCATGTTTGTGGGGGATGAAACTGAGCATCTTCAGTCAGCAAAAGGTCATTACAGACACAGAAGAGCAGTCTCAGCTCTATGAAGTGATCAAAATGCAGAATGGAATTTTTCAAATAAGATAATGTCCTGCAGATGTGCAGGAAAACCAGTCCTTTTTTCTAGGACTTGATGACAATGACAATTTAGAAACGGGGATCAACATTTTTCAGGAAAGGTATAGCAGAGCAGTTTTAAACCAATCAGGGACGGCACTGGACATCAGGGAGCCATTTACAGTAGCTGGAGCCAGAGCTTTCAATCAGCCTTCTCTGGTGTCCGGTGTGCGTCCTCCTCGATCTTTCTTCGGTTGTCCACTGACTTCCGCACGGTGGTCTTTGACCTTTTCACAGTGCGTGCTGTGTGTTTTGGTCTGGTGTTCATTCATCCAGGTCCTTGATATTTTACTGATGCAGTGCTCCCCACAGCTGTTACATGTGATGATGACGATGTCGAACACCACTCCAGTCTTCTTTTCGGGGGGGTCCTGACTTTATGGTATACCAGCAGAGATCTTAAAGTGTTGAAAGCACACAACTACTGTAAGCAAACTCCACTGATGATCATCAGATATGGTTGAAAATCCTTGAAAAACATAGTAAGTGAACCTTGAGTATTCTGTCAAACTCCTGTTCTCAAGGTCGAGAATGAACTTTCACACTCAAAACGTCTGATGTAACGGCAGTTCTTAATTTTGATAATTTTATGTTTCCAGTTTATCCCCGTTTGTGTTCCCGTCTTACAATAAGACAAATTGGATCAGTATTTGTGTCAGACACTCACCATAAGACCAGCAGGTTAATGTCAGCAGGGTGTTTTTTGTGATAATAAACAGCTAATTGTACTGTAGATCATTGCTTACTTATTACATAACAATGAATCTGAAAATAGTCATATTTATACTGAATATATAGTTTACTTGCTGTGTGTGTGTGTCTCAGGTGACTCTGCTGCCCAGACAGGGTGTTCAGAGAGTGACTCGGATCATCCTGAGGGATCTGCTGATGTGTATGGAGCAGGACCACTTCCTACGCCACTCTCTCACTCTGTACAAAGCGATGATCTGACCACCATAAATTACTCCTCCTACAGTTAATGACTGATATTAATCTGTAGATTGTGTTTACGGGATCCCAAGTTTTGGAATCTTTTGTTTATCTTTATTTTATTTTTTTTTACCTCAAAGATTTTTGCGCTTTGGTTCAATTCTATGAAATCTCTGTTTATTATCTATTTATTTTAGCATGTTGTTTGAAAGATGGTGCTGGATCAGTGATCAGCTGTCTCTGAAAGCACTCATGAATCATTTTGGTTTTGATGTTGATTGTGTTCCTTTTGAAAAGAGAATTTCAGTTGCAGAAATAATCAACCTGTGAGTTGGATTATAATAAGAATAGAGGATAAGTGCTTCTATGAAACACTGCTGTTTACCGAAAAGTACTATGAACAGTGTTGAAAAAGTGTCAGAGGCCTCAACTTGATGTTGAGTTTTTCATTATTCTGCTTGTTTATTGTTTGACCATTAAAATAAGTAGAATTTTTCACACCCTTACTTTTACTGTCTAGTTGTTTTTGACTGGTGATGTAACATTGGTCTGTTGGTCTACCACTTTGGTGCAGAATTAAATGTCTCGACAATTATTGGATGGACAGCCATGTTATGGGCCATGGTTGTCTCACATCTCCACGCTGGTGAAGAAGGCTCAAAAACGCCTGGATTTCTTAAGGAAACTTAAGAAGGCCAAATTCCCATGCCACACGCTGCCGCACCACCAGAATGCAGAGCAGCTTCCCCCCCCCCAAGCTATCAGACTTTTAAGGTCAAATTCATCTTCAGCACTGCTCTATTAAATATAGTTTATTTCTGTTTACCATTGTTTATAATTGCATCTATATTTATGTATATTGTCTGCTATGTAGCAGAAGGGAGTTACAAACTTGATTTCACTATATAAACTGTTATGCTGTGATAAAATAAATGTACCTACCTACCTACAAAATAAATATTCTACACACATTTACTGCACTCCCACCTGGTTGAGCTGGTGCGTGCTGGCCTGGATAACAACCTGCCCATTGAGGATGATCGTGACCTCCCGCTGTCAAACTTTTGCTCCTCTACATGCCTGCTATTTGCTATTTAAACCTCTCCTTTAAGAAGGAAGCACAAGAGGCCTCATCCTTCCCTCATTGGCTAGATGGAATGGATTCCGTCCATCAAAGATACCCCACTCAGTCACCCTACCGAGTGGTCTGTTGGTCCGGTCCAGCCCTGACTGAAAATGTTCCCCCTCCTGCGCATCTCATCAATTTCATGGACCCCCTTCTAAAATCTTGCTTTGTATGATGGCAACATGTTAGATTTGGAGATTCCTGTGGGCGGAGACTTGGTCACTTTATGGAACTCCCAGGGGCGTAACATACTGTTTCTCTGGTGCGAAAATCTTGGATATAACAAATACATCCCTGCAGTTATTGAGCTCCATCCATCCGCCCGTACAGTCTTCGTTCAAGTGGGTACAACTGTCTGGGTAAAAAGGTGAAATATCTTGGCCCTTTCCTAGAAAAGGGTGAAGCTTTTAGTTTGCTTTTGGGTTTTAATCAGTAGCTTCAGGGCCTGTGTTCTGTCACCAGTTTCAGCTTTAATGATCACTTCAATATATTTTGGAGTAGGAGAGACTTGCCCATACTACACCCCAACAAAAAGGGCACACATTTCCACACAGAAAGGTTTGTGTCTTTCATGAACAACATCTGTCCATGCTGATTATCCTGTACAAGCCCTCCTTGATAGTGTTCAAAAGATTCTCACACAAGATTAAGACCATTTGTAGTAGAAGACCACTGTGCAAATGGGGCAGCAGCAGTTATCAAAAACAGGTATGTCAGATTTAATCATAATTGTGTTTGTTTATCAACTCTGCAGGAGATTATTTGTGAATTATTTTTTTTATGTAACAAAAATTGTCTTTTCAAATGATTCAGATCTCTGCCTTGTCTCAGAATCTTGGCTGACACCAAATGATCATGTTCTACTACCCACCTGGCTATTGTTTTTAAGCCGCCCAGACTAACGGGCAGGGGTGGTGGTGTCTTTTACACAAAGAAAGCTACAAATTCTCCAGCAGTGAGCTGGGGCTGTTAAGAAATCCTTCCTTTTAAAGTAAAATATCCTGGTCTGTGGTTCTGGTTCTGATCCTTTCTGACTTTCTTATCCATACCTTTTGCCCTGACATCTCCCTTGATTTCAAAAATCTTCTAAAGTGATTTATCTTATTACATGCTCTGACTCGACCTGCACACTCAAAATGTCAAACTCTTGATCTAATCTTATCCTATGGTATAAAGATTGCCACCAATGCCTTATGTTTAACATGGTGTTGCCAGTAGCCCGGTCCCCAAAACCTACTTTAGAACTTTTAATCATTTCAAAGTCTAAAATCCAATAAAATTTAAAAATGTTCTCCTAAAGATGATTTTGAAAGGTTTTTTATTTGTTGATTGGATTATGAAGTCCATGTCTATTTTAAATGTGTTTTGGGGAAGCATTTGCATTGATTAAACTGTAACAACTACAGAACAATCAACATGGAATCAATAACCACTCATGCATATTGTGCCAAGATCAGAATATTTTGGAGGACTGTGGTGTTTATCAGCATCTTACCTGAATGAAAAGAAAAATTACTATGTTCTCCACATATTGTTGTATATGGTCACGTTAGCTTCTCTATTCTGTGTTTGATTGAGGGTACACACACACAGGAAGAAGGACTGACTGATGTCGGTGTTCTTTTTAAACTTCACTCAGTATTTTGATGTCAGGAATATCAAGCTATTTATTTTACATGACATGACATTTTAGATTTGTTTCCAGTGAGATATTGAGTCCTAGTGTGAATATAGGACTTTACTGTTGATGCTCTAGAAAAAATATCTTAGGTTTAAAATAAATCAGTTCAACTCCTGTTCTCAGTGACAAACACAATTCTTTAGCAATGAAAAATTATCAGTCAAGTATTCATAAAGAACCTTTCGAAGTTCAATTTCTTTATATTAATGTTACTTTCATTTAATATGGTTAAGTGCAAGTTCAGCAAGAGAACAGCACATTTATTGCTTGGTTGAGGCCTGTTTCTTTCTGTTTGGTAGAAACTACAATGAGAAGCTGTTTTAGGAAATGAATGAACATTTTAAACATGACTATTTACTAAATCCGCCCAGCTGATGGGACAACAGCGTATGTGTCTTAGTTTTAATTCAAAGAACAAACAGTCCATTTTATGTGTTCTTATTCTTGGAGATTGTCATGTCTGTTGTCTGTCTTCATCCTCATTTATCTCTGTTTTGATCAAACTCAGAGTCTTTTAACTTGGTCCAATATATAAAGCAGCCCACACATAACAAAGGTCACACACTTTGGTCACCTATGGTTTATGTGTGGATAATGTGTCCAACTTATATTCAGTAATTGGTCCTGCACCCATACAGCCAGGTGAATCTTCTCCGGAAAAATGTGAAGAATTTCTTAATTACTTTTTTTTTTAAGTCGTGGAGATTCAGCAGGAACCCTGGAACACACTGTTGCATTGTCTAAATCATCTACCTGCCCTTCAGACTGCATTCAGACTTGGTTTTTAAAAGCTGTATTTCACACGGTTGGCCCAGCCATCATTAAAAAGCCCTCTTTAGATGCCTCTGTTTTAAGTAATTTTAGACCCATTTCCAAGCTGCCATTTTATCCAAGATTTTACAATAAAATTGTTTCATCAGTTAATTTCCTTTTTGAACAATAATCAAACTTTTGAAAAGTTTAATCAGGTTTCCGCTACTTACACAGTACTGAGTCTGCTCTGATTAAGGTCACCAATGATTTGCTGCTTGCAGCTGATTCAGGAATATATTCTCTTTTAATTCTTCTTGACCTCAGCTCAGCGTGACTATGTTGCCATCAGTGATGTGGCCCTGGATTGGTTTGTCTGCAATCTGTCAAATAGGTAATTTCTGTGATCCTTGGAGAAGCCTCCTCTTCTCATGCTCCTCTGTTTTTTAGGGTCCCCCAGGGGTCGAGCTTGGGGGCACTTCACATGTTACCCCTAGGGCAAATCATTCAGACTTATAATATTAATTTCCATTTCTCTGCAGATGACATCCAGTTGTATGTCCCGTTAAGGCCTGGTTCTACCGATGTTTCTCTCTTGCTGAGATAAATGCTTGGATGTCTAATAACTTTCTTCAGTTAAACGAAACTAAATCAGAAATAGTTGTATTTGCCCCCGTTGGACCCAGCACTAGCTACCTTAATAATCTCCTGCCTATCCTTTCAGATAACATTCAGAAAGAAGCACACAACCTTGGCAACCATTTTTGACTCAGAGCTGTCTTTTGATGCTAAGGTGACCAAAGTGGTGCTGTCCTGTTTTGTCGAGCTGAGACAGCTAACAAAGATTAGAACATTTTTCTCCTCTGCTGATTTAGAGAAGGTCCTCCATGCCTTTATTTTCTCAAGACTCGACTACTGCAATGCTCTGTAGGTATTACTGTAGTAAGGGAAACATCTATAGACTACAGCTCACTTCCATCGTATGGCGTTTTTATAAACATTATACTCTATATTGCCAAAAGTTTTAGGACACCCCTCCGATTCTTTGAATTCAGGTGTTCCTATCACTTCCATGGCCACAGGTGTATAAAATCAAGCCTTGGCATGCAGGCTACTTCTACAGACATTTGCGAAAGAGCACTGAGGCACACAGTGTGCAGAAGTCGCCAACTTTCTACAGAGTCAATAGCTACAGGCCTTTGGATTAGCTCTAGAACAGTGCGTAGCTACATGGAATGAGTTTACAGGGCCGAGCAGCTACATCCAAGCCTTACATCACCAAGTGCAATGCAAAGCATCGGATGCAGTGGTGTAAAGCACGGCGCCACTGGACACTAGAGCAGAGGAGACGTGTTCTCTGGAGTGATGAATAATGCTTCTGTGTGGCAATCCGATGGAAGAGTCTGGGTTTGCGGTTGCCAGGAGAACAGTACTTGCCTGACTGCATTGTGCCAGGTGTTAAATTTGGTGGAGGGGGGATTATGGTGTGGGGTTGTTTTTCAGGGGTTGGGCTTGGCCCCTTAGTTCCAGTGAAAGAAACTGTTAATGCTTCAGCATACCAAGACATTTTGGACAATTTCATGCTCACAACTTTTGGGAATGGCCCCTTCCTGTTCCAACATGACTGCACACCAGAGCACAAAGCAAGGTCCCTAAAGACATGGATAAGCGAGTTTGGTGTGAAGACCGTAACTGGCCTGCACAGAGTCCTGATCTCAACCCGATAGAATACGTTTGGGATAAATTAGAGCGGAGACTGCGAGCCAGGCCTTCTCGTCCAACATCTGTGCCTAACTTTACAAATGCGCTTCTAGAAGAATGGTCAAAAATTCCCATGAATACACTCCTAAACCTTGTAGACCGCTGCAAAGGGTGGGTCCATATTAAACTCTATGGATTTTGAATGGGATGTCATTAACATTTTATTTTATTTTTTTTAGTATGGATGTTTGTTTTATTGTACAGCACTAAAAAGTGCTATACAAATAAAGTTAGTATTATTATTATTAACCATGTATTGTTTTTAAGTAGGTGAAAATATGATAAAAGCGGGCAGAAATGCAGTAAATGGTATTCAAATAGTTTTGTTACATTTCAAACCAATGTTACAAAAAGAATTCAAACACCAACAAAGCCATGATGTAGAAATAACGCTGGCTCGGGTTGCTGGGCCATGCAATCATGTCAGACTTGCTCCAGGTAAAAATAACTGATGATCTCTGCAAATATTACAAAACAATGTGACCGCACATGCAAAAAAAGATTTATACACTGCAACATGTACAGCAATTATACAGCATACAGTACATTATAACCAGTAGCCTTGGCTGGAAAGAGATTGTTTTTAAAACAATATTAGGAGACCTTTGAAATACAAATAGTGTGTTCTGTTGATGTGCAGCCTGCACGTTAAAGAAGATGCTGAGTGGTCTGTGCTCTCTGTGAACACCACAACTTACCATGTAATTGTCATTGTCTTCCAAAAGATAAAATCGCTCCTACCAGCAGGACAGTAACTTTTTCTTTGCTCCTGACAGCTGAGGTCTTTGTTAGATGTACTGTGTGTCTACACTTCATGAAAACATTTCAGAAAAATCCAGTATTCAAGTATCAATCTGTCCATGCTTTTTAATTTATAAAAGAAGTCTTGAGAGGATATTCTTACACGTGTATGTGTATGCAGTCATCTGTTAACTGCAGAAAAACCCTGGTGAAAACCATGCAGTTTGAGCTGTAGCCACCAGCCAGTTCCCAAACATACAGTAGCTTCTAGGAGTCTTATTTGGGGTTTTGTACCATTTAGTAAATATCAGCATCGTTAAAGTTCATGCATTATATATGTGGCAAATTGTCCAACCTCAGCATGTGGTCTGAGACCGTGGTAAGATGACTAATGGTAGGGTTTGGCAAGTATATATACCATTAAACAATGGAAATATGTCAGCTGTTAAAGTTTTTGGCATACTGTTTACTGCAGTCGCTCTCCTTTATATATCTCTGGTGGTGGTAGGCCAATGTGGGCCATGTTGGAAATCACTGAGCAGGACTGTTCTGGCAGTAGCGATTTACACAATTTTTGCATCAATGTGATGAAGTACCTGGATTTTTCAGTATTTAATTCAGTGGATTAGACAAAACCATACATTAGCATGTGGTTACGTTATCTAGCAGTGGTTTCTCAATTGAATTTTCAAGAAATATACATTATCGCAATAAATAACATTACAATTGTCCCATAATAAAACATTTTATCCTAACTGCAAGTACTAGCTTCCATTTCATATTAATAGAAATGCTAATGCTAGTGTACCTCAAAATTGGGATCACATTCCCATGATCCCCTGCAAATCCCTGCAATGATGGATTCATTTTTTACTGTAATGATACTACTGTCTGAAATGAATCTGGCAACTGTTAAGTAAAGTAAAAGATACACTGACATGTCAGTCACCTATGTAGTGGATTTTCTCTGCAGCTTAAGATATCATGTGTATTCTATCTGGTCATTTTGTTGACTCCTTTCATGCTGAAGTGAAGCTGTTCTCGGTTTGAGAAATAACAGTTGCTGATATGTGTGCACAAAGGGGAACATCCATGATTTACTCTGTGTTCAGTCCATGAGTTCCTGTTTGATTCGGATGAGGGTCGGGGGGTGTCTGCTGCCTCGGCCCTCCCTCCGTAAAATGTATTCACTAAACTGGGAAGAGTCCACTCCACCGCCACATGAACCTGTGATCCAGAACCCTCTCTGCTGTAACCGCTCCAACACCTGCAGTCACACACAAACGAAACAAAAGCAACACAAGGATGAGATTTGAGATGGAGCCTTTGAGGAATACATTTACACATTTTCTCCAGGGGAGGGCTGAAGTCAAGTAAAGCAAAACAATAGCTGCACAAATTTTGTCATCAGTAGAACTTAAAAAATAAATAAAATATAAATATAAAATCAGAATTCAGCTAATCAGAATATACAATCAAGTTAATAAACTGGCCAGTGGGACATTTTGTAAGAGCCATCTTGAGGCTCTGCTCTCGAATACTTTTCTTCACATCATAGAGCTACAATTCAACATGCATTCATCGCTCAATCTGACATTTATTACACCATCTCGCTGTCTGTGTGACATGCAATAAACTTACACGATTGTTGTTGCACTGTCTAATGGCGCCTTTACAGGCTGCAGTTAAGTCAAGTCTGCTAGAGGCAATGTTTTGCAAATTTAAGTACAACTTCTATCGTCTGTATAATTGTTTTATTAAAATCAACAAAATACTAGAGTACATTAGAATAAACAAGTTCAGCATGTAAGCATATCCACCTTTAAGGGCTATACACAAACAAAAAAACAATTGCCCCTCATCTCCTACCACATAAAACAAGAAGAATAGTTAGAGAAGAATATATGTCTTGTGAAAATAAATGAATATGCCACTTTGAGTAGGTGAGAAACTGCATGATTTTATTTTCAACGTGATTCCAGATATCCTAAATTTATTTCTAGCCTGTACGTGCTTGTTTCTGTGTGTGGTTGTGTATTAGTTTGTGATGTGTGTATCTGGTTGTGTTTTCTGTGTTTGGGTGTGTTAACTGTCTTTCATTGTATTTTCTAGATTCCCACAATTCCTTACGGCGGTAACATTTAAAGCGACACACGTTCTCAAACTCAAAGGATAAAATCCATCAATTTATATTTAACAAAATCCTTGCAATACAGAAGCACATTATGATACTTGAATATGCCTCACAATTTCCTTCTTTCTTTTGGCTTTGCTGTAATCCGATGCTGTTTCAACACCATTTTATGTTTCGGATTGTTTAAAGTATTTTCTACAACAATAAAAAAAAAAGAAATCACCGACCACGACAGATAAAGGATGTTGATGACCATGTAAGTTACCACTGGCTATTAAGCCTTTTCTCTCTCATACCATAACTTGCTAACATGTATGTGTGTTGGACTGGACTGTCAACAATAACTGAGACCCATGGGAGCTGTTACTGGTCTTGTAATATGATCAAAGTGAGGATAATGTTGTAGCGTGTAGGTTCACGTTATGTATTTTCAGCCTTCAGCAATATCATAAATTGATTTTACTTCAATCACAGATGCTGACACCCTGATCAAGCTGGATGACCTCTACAGTAAATGTAATGTATTACAGTATTTCAGTGTTTCCCACACACTGATTTATTTGTGGTGGCCCGCAGCATTATCAACGCTAACCGCATTTTCTTACTCTCTAAAAGCGCATATATTAGCTCAGCACCTCCTCTTGCTCGGTCTCTCTCTCTCTCTCTCTCTCTACAGTTACACTGTCATTCTGTGGGAAACATTGTAATACACAAACAACAATAATAATAATTGGGATTCATGTTGATAAATATGGGTGGGCAGGAGGGTGAGTGTGAGCAAGCATTCTCAATTCTCAAACCCTGTCCATTATTTAGTGACTGGTAGGCTACCCTATAGCCTAGGCCTTTTTACTATTTTGAATATGAAGTACTAATATATTCCACGATGTTGTCCACCTTTAGATGGCCTGCATTAAAACAACACAGGCGCAGTGTCAGAGATGCGCTTTTATAGTCCATATTCAGAACATTGTAGTTTCATCCGCCATCGCATAATTACGCCACGAAAAGAGCAGTCGGATTCTCTTAGACCTGCGGGTCCTCTTTTCCTAAGTCCTTGTGGATTCTACTTCACATCTTTCCTTGACCTCATGACGTTTTCCATCAAGGTCAAGGAAAGGAAATTATTTGACTTTTTGGACACAGCCCAGGTCACCATCTGATGTTGCTGAACTGTCTGTCTAAGCATGTATTGTTGTAGTTTATCTTTACCTACATATTTCTGCCTGCTCGCTCCCTCCACTATGTGCGACACTGGGAGGGAAGCAGCGGTGGCTAGCTAGCTGTTGTACCAGTACCACAAGGAGAATAACCAGCACATTTGTGAAGAATTTCCTGCATTCCTCTGTCTCATTGACAACACACCGCACACTTCTGCTAATTGCTAGGCTAGTGTCGCTTAGTCTGCGTCACATTTGAATACATTTGCCACCTGGTTTGGAACTAGCTAGCAACGCTCGCTTGACAGCAGTGAAGGTAATCTACCTTCAGACTATGGTGGCCATGTTTTCTCTGACTCTTTTAGGTTTTCACCATCAGGACTAAGTGGGATGCATCCAGCCCACATCACCTTCAGATTCATCTGCTGGGCTTGTCTACTTTGAAGGCACAAGGTTCCAGGTTCTCCATCCTGGCTTTCAAAAGCGACGGACTGATATTCCCCAAGCTTGCTCTCATGTGGCTCCTCAAAATTTCCTCCCAGGGTACTGTATTTTTACAGGTTTTTTACATACATATTATCAGATTATTTTACACATGTAATATCTTATGCATGTTAGCACACATATGGACTGAGATACACAACTCTTCATACACATTTGCAAAGAATATTGGTACAGTAATACCCCCATACGATGGCAGAGCAGGGTTACAGTATATCAAATTGGATGGTGTGACACAGCTAATATAAATATGTTCCCTATTTTCTATTTTCACATCAATGTGATTGCGATATCTGATTCAATGCATTTACTGATCACATGATTTAATTGGAATTAATTTATTTTTGTCTGGTATTTTGCGTTTATAAATGCTGGTGTGACCAAGTCCTGAGACCAAAAACCCAGTAGATATTAAATTAAGACTGACAATGTCAGCTATGTTTTTACCTTTTTTTGGCCCAGAGCTACTCTTGGCTTTAAGATGTTCATTAATACCTGGGCCTCTGTTGGAGTTGGTTTGTCTACTCTGGCTACCACTGAATAGTTTAGTCACTACTGTCTGATCACTTACTAACATTGTGTTTGAAATTTGAACCCAGAGTGTGTTTTGTACCTGGACAGAGTTGAGGTGGCAGTAGCCGTTGAGTGGGAAGCGAATGATGTGTGTGGAGTCCTGGTTCCGACTAGTGCTCAAAGAATTGGACATGACGTTTCTGACCTCTGGAAAAACCTCCTCGATCACGGCCCAGTGGGCGCTCATGCTGATCCTCTCACCAAGCTCTGGAGCCACGTGAATCATGACACACTCACACTCCAAACACCCTCCCCTGTATTCCTGTTCAGTCCTCCAGCGCTCAAGCTCGGCCTGCAGAGGAGCCAGCTGGAAGAAACTGGCCTCTTCATACAGCAGTGAGTATTCCTGCAAAAAAAGATCAGCTTGTAAAAATACACACGCATGCACAAATACACATCCACACAGGTACACACACAAATACACACATGTAACCATAAACCAAAAAAGAAATAGCAATAACAGTCATGAGTAACTCCTTTCACCAAATGTGATTTTACTTATAATAACAATAATCACCACAATTTGTCACACAGAGATAAATTTCCCACCTTTATGCAGAACAGACTTCATTTGTTTGACTGATATTTCAACATATTGATAATTTGAGGGCATAAATGACTAAATCAAGCTTAATGCAGACTACACACTACACGACTTGTCAGCACGGGTGGTCTGGGTTTTGACATTGAGAGCTGCGAGACGTTTGATTTTACTGCATCCAAAAACTGGATGTGCTTATAGTTGGTGCACCTTGGTGATGAGTTTGACACAGGAAGTAAGAAGAATCTAATGAGAATGCAATAGGGAACTGAGGGCAGGGAAAGGAGAAAGAGGCGACTTCACAGACACACACACACAGTAACTCCTTGGGTGCTTCTATCAGACATTGTGATCATTTGCTTCATGGATTCCTCCAACTAGAATCATCTCGTATTAAGTGTACATCGTCTGAGGTTCCTCTCACTTGTGTCATTTGTGCACTCTCATGTAAACATGAAGACAGTCACAAGGTTAAGAGGTTATTGAGCACACAAATTACCAAGCTGGAGAGAATGATTTGTAAAGTATGTAATGGTTGCTGAAAATGTGTGTTTATTAGTTATGTAAAAACATCAATTCCAGTGAGTTCAGTATTCTAACATGGTGGCATAAATATTTCTGGTCAAGGTTGAAGGGAAATATTATAGTCACCGCTGTGATATATCCACTCCCACCTTGGGGCATAGCACATACTGTGTACTGTGTCAAGGCAAATAATGGTAACATTGTTAGCATTGTTGCACACATTTGTGTATAGTCATTTGATGTATACTTGGCCAGTCAATCAGTAAACAGCTGAGGTACTAAACCTTAGGTAGCAGCATAGACTGTAAAGGACATGTAAGCGTATTGTCTCATTTCCAGTTTCCAGTGCTTGTATGTAACTGGTAGCATATCTTTGTTGCTCTAAATTCAACCCAGTTAAATTTGTTCAATTCTTCATTACAGCAGCTAATTATCCAATGTACATTTTTAACCTAGAGTAGTTCTGCTGAAGCACTTCTGCTAGTCTCACAAGTTATACGCCACTATTTCTCTGTTTTTTGGTTTTATCTGACAAACGCAATTCGTAGCCTAGCTGAAGAAGTTGGTGTACTCAGATGTATTTTATTTGACAAACCAACTTGTAACCCAGGAAACCACAGCTGTACCTGAGTACCAGTTAGCTTTGAAAGTAGCTGACATTCTCAAAAGGAGCTTGCTCTGTGTTCTAACGCAACTAAAGTTGGAAAAGAAGAAACCCGCAACATCTTGGCCCGGATCTTTGCTGCCTGACCTGCTCCACAGGAGTCAGGAGTCAGCTGAAAGTGTTACTGCACCCCCGGTGTACGGTGGCCTGAATCCTGCACACAACGCAGGAAAGCCAGCTGGAGCATCTCGTCTCTGCCAGCGCTTCAAAACAGCAGGTGCTGTGAAAAGGAGGTGAGGTTGAATAATATATTAATTCCCATTTAGAGAGATTAAGTGCCCTAGGGTTACGTTAGTGTTTTAACATTGTGTTTTCACCATTAGATCACATACTTCACTTAACTATTGCCAATAAGATCAGGTTTATTTCATCTGTATCTGCTATTCATCTGTTGTTTTTTTTCTTTTCTCTATTATTCCTAATGTATTAATTATTAGGTATTAGTTATAAATAAGTGCCCTCATTTAATCAGTAAGAAGTTGTCTGTGTTTTCTTTAAAGCAGAAGAAAAGGTCAATCTACCAAAAGAATTCAACTCTTTCTGAAAAGACTTTCACCCCCTGCTAAATAACAGGATGTTGCCCTTTTGAACAAGTGTTTATTAAAGTAGTGTTTCTCCAACACTACCCAATTATATCTATCGTTCAAGCCAGACGAAACCAATCAGTTAGCTAAACAACTAAACTGTTATTGTACCTGGCCCCAAGCACCTCTGAGAAGCATTATCTAAAGATATCTAGTTACCCTGGATGGCATCGCCCTGGCCTCCAGCACCACTATGAGGAATCTTGGAGTTATCTTTGATCAGGACATGTCGTTTAAGTCTCACATTACGCAAATTTCAAGGACCGCCTTTTTTCACCTACGTAAAATTTCAAAAATGAGGCGTATCTTGTCTCAAAATTATGCTGAAAAACTAGTCCATGCATTTGTTACTTCTAGGCTGCGATTCTTTATCATCAGGCAGCTCGAAAAAGTCCATTAAGACTCTTCAGCTGATCCAGAATGCTGCAGCACGTGTTCTGACAGGAACCAGGAAAAGAGATCACATTTCTCCTGTTTTAGCTTCTTTGCATTGGCTTCCAGTAAAATCCAGAATAGAATTTAAAATCATTCTTCTTACCTACAAAGCTCTTAATGGTCAGGCACCATCTTATCTTAAAGAGCTCATAGTACCTTACTACCCCACCAGAGCACTGCGCTCCCAGAATGCAGGGTTACTTGTGGTTCCTAGAGTCTCCAAAAGTAGACTAGGAGCCAGAGCGTTCAGCTATCAAGCTCCTCTCCTGTGGAACCAGGTTCCAGTTTGGGTTCAGGAGGCAGACACCATCTCCACATTTAAGAGTAGGCTTAAGACTTTCCTCTTTGATAAAGCTTATAGTTAGGGCTGGCTCAGGTGAGTCCTGAACCATTACTATTGCTATCAGTAGCATTGCTATTATTCATTTTTCTTGATATTTGTATTATAACCACAACCATTACAATTATTTATTACTTTACTTTTATTGACTATTTGCTACTGTGCGTTCTGATTCCTCATGCACTCTCTGTCCCTCTCACTGCTCCCCATCATCCTGCCACTACTGAAACCACTTTTGTTTTCATTTTCTCATAGACATCTATACAAGCTGACTTCCTTTTGCAACCACTGGAGTCGCCCCCCTCCTGGCCAATATAAAGAATGCACTCTGCTTTGGCTTCACTTTTCAGACCCTGAGGTTGCCGCAGCTAAACAGTTGACAGCTGACATACTGAATGCATAATTAAGGCCACTCTGTGTAGTTTAAAATTGTCTACTTTAGTTCCTCTTTAGTGGAAGTACAAAGGCTGAAAGCAACAAATAGACTGCATTAATTTTCATTTTTCTACAAACAAAAACATATGCCTGCTATAGCCAGGGCTGTGACTCTGGGTTTTTGGCCTGTCTCCTCTGTGTTCCCTTCCCTCCTGTCTGTTTGTGTGAATGTGATGAATTCCTGCGACTCATCATCAGATTATTTTGTGCCACTTGTGGTACTGTACATCGCCTCCCTAGTTTCCTAGACACTATCATTTCTAGTTATTTCTTGTTGTCAACTCGTTTTGGTAACACTTGTTATCTTTCTCTACTTTATAAGACTCTGGGATGCACGCCAACAATCACACACCGCGGATCCTCAGCCAACCTGTTTCCTGGAACAGATATGCCACAGCAACCTGTCTGGCCCCTGTTCACACTGTTCTTCTACAGCCCAACTCAAATTCCACCTGTTGTTGAATGAACTGTTAAAAATGTACCTTGTCTCCTGTGCTCAGTGTCTGCACTTGGGTGCTATAATCACATACAAAATCTACACATAGTAGCTTTAAAATGCATCAAGTATATAGAAAGTTATTACAGTAAAGAAAAGATGTGACTTATATACAACAGTATAACAAAGGAATGTTTGTTAGCAAGGCATTGCTCACTGACAGGGTCTCAAAGAATAACAGTATACTCTAGTTACTGTTACTGATAGTTTCTGTAAGTGGTCTATAGTCTCCTCCCTCTGACAGTCTTTGTTTATTGGTTTGGGACTGGTCAGACACGCTGCATTAATTAACTGTGGTAGTACCTGATCAAAGCTCTAGACAGACACTCACTTTGAAGTCATCAGGGACGAGGAGTTTTGAGGTCCGGAGGAAGTTAAGTATGTAGCGGAACATGGGGCCGTCTCGATCGATAAAGTAGTGCTGCTTTAGACTATCCAACACTATGGGCTCCGTTCCATCAAACAGACGACCAATCCTGCCAGAAACGAAAAAAACAGAGAGGCTCTTCATCAAATACCAACCAAATGTTGGGGAGGCTGTCATGTCTGCTGGCCACAGATGTCCTAAAATGTACTGCAGCAGCTCCATGTTCAGAACTTGTTGACAGATTTTTAAGTACACACAGCCAATTTTCAATATTATTTGAATGTATTAGGTATAGTGACAGAGATGTCGCAGCAGCCTTTATTTCCCATCATCCACTGCTGTATTCTGATACCAGTGGAGGGTGGAAATACACCCATCAGGTATAACATTCTGACCACTGACAGGGGAAGTGAATAGCACTTGTTATCTCATTACAGTGGCACCTGTCAGTGGGTGAACATGGTGTCATTATAGTTGATATGTTAGAAGCAGTAAAAATGGGAAAGCATAAGGAGGACTTGAGCAACTTTGACAAGGGCCAAATTGAGATGGCTAGAGAACTGGGTCAGAGCATCTCCAAACCGGCCTGCAGGGATCAGTGCCTATCAGAAGTGGTCCAAGGAGGAAAAGCAGTGAACCAGTGACAGGGTCATGGGCCAAGGCTGGCCCTTGCGGTCTGATCCAACAGACAAGCTACTGAAGGTTACATTGCTGAAAAATGTAATGCTGGCTCTAATAAAAAAGGATGTGGGAACATCATACACAGTGAAGTCCAGGCCTCAACGGGTCAGGGCTGTTTTGACGGCAAAAGGAGACCTACTTTATGACTAGCAGGTGGTTAATATGTTATGGCGGATTGGTGTATGGGTACTTTCCTCTTTCTGCCAGTATGACCATGTGTGCTATCAGTGAAGTGAAAACTACGGGTTTAAAACAGTCAAAAGTTACGTACTTGTAAGTAATTTTAGCCCAAATCTCAGATAAACAATTTATATACCTGAACCTGAGTCCCTTAAAATGTTATTAATTTGCACCTGGATATAATTCAGACCCCTAATGTAATTGTAAAGCCAAATGCTTACCTTTATAACACTTTCATTTGATAATGACTGGATTTGTCAAATAATGTGCAAATTATGTAAAAGTGACAAACTACTTGAAATCTCCTGACTTAGTTATTTAAGGGCTTTCATTTTCATGTTCTAGGGTGGGGGTCGGCAACCTTTACTATCTGAAGAGCTACTTTTGGCTAGAAAAAAATAAACCTGCTTGGAGCTGCATAAAAGCCCTTTAAATGCAGGTTACACAGCCTATTGTCTAAATTAGCTCCTCAATATTACTAATGTGTCTATTTATTCAAATGTTTTACCACAAGGTGGCTGCAGTATGCTTATAGGCTATTTCTGATTATTTGTAACTTTGTATTTCCAATGCAATGTCTTGGTGCATTTATAAAAGTATTCAAGTACCGCAATTTCAAACATTCTGGTAAGCCAGCAGGAGTGGTGGTGAAAACATACAAATCTACCCACACACTGCTAAATTTTCTGTTCTCTGAGATTTTTCTTTTTTTGGATTTAGAATCCATAGCTATATGAGGAGAACAGCCTACCCACTGAAGACACTATACGCTATAGAGTTTGGCAGCAGGATGTAGCATGATGACGCACATGTTAGTTGAGAAAGTGAAGAAATTTTTGATCCAGTGTACATGTTTTTACAGTTGAATACTTGAATACTAGGATACTAGTTGACTAGGATGTAAATGTAAATGCTCTGTATTTGTATAGCGCCTTTCTAGTCTTTTCGACCACTCAAAGCGCTTTTACACTACATCTGCATCCAACATTCACTCACTGAGCCTAAGTGCTCAAACAGAAACTAACATTCACACACATTCATACACTGGCGGAACAGCCGCCAGGGGCAATTCGGGGTTCAGTATCTAAAGGATGACTTTAAGCCTACAACAGTGACAAAGTCAAGGAACCATTAGAGTGGGGCTAAAGAGCTACATGTGGCTCAGGAGGGTTGCTGACCCCTGCTCTAGTGGTTTAGTTTTTGCCTTTTCAAATGAATGGACAAATTAAGGTTGACAACCATCGTGACACGACAACAATCATACCAAATACCTTGATTTAGAGTAAGATTTTCGGGGCGTTTTCAGGAGTTCAAGGTATTTTAAGGATTGTTTTTTCATTGTGGATGTGCGTCTCTTACCGTGACTCAGGGTACTTGGTGAGGGTGGCCAGGCTGCTGGTGTACATATGTCCTCCTACATCAATGTGGACAGGTGCGTTGGTTTTGGTGAGCTTGGCTGGTGTGGGAATGCCGGCGGAGCCCAGAGGAGACACAGGAGACAAAGAGACGAGCTGCTGACTCGACATACTGCTGCAGCTGCCACGGCTATCCTGGTACACAAAAAAACACACACACACATAGACACATATAGTAGTGGTAGTACACGTATAAAAGCAATAGTAGAATTATTAGTATTATTCACAGCTGATGAAATTGTCCCGCATCAGTTGGTATTTTAATATGGGACTACGTAAGTTCACAATTTAAATAGAAGATAATAATTTATATTATCATTACACCAATGTGGTAGAGACACAAAGTTATGTGAAGAAAGCATTAGACAGTGCCTTCTCTCTACAGACTGTCCCCACAGGAAAATGACAGCATCAGACATTTCAGCAAAGTTCAAGTAAAAGCAAACGAGCAGCTGAAGGAATAATGATGGGAGCAAAGGAGGAAGTCTGGTGACATTGTTATAGAACAAAGTAATCATTTTAACCCAAACCATGCTGTTTCCCTAACCTTAACAAAATACTTATGTATCAACAGGGATTCATAACGGTTATGACGACACAGCTCCTGCTGATGGGGGCAGATCAGAAAACACTTGTATGAGTTGTTTTAGAGGTCTTGTCTCTTTAGCCTCCTTCCCACTGATAAGATGTGCTCTGTGTGGCAGGGGCCTCACCACTGATCTGTTGTGTTTACATGTTGTTCTGTTGTCCCCAAGTGGCCAAAAAGCATTAATGCAGCTCTATAACCAATAGCAAATATTACAGAGGGCTCAATGTGCCCTGCTGATATAGAATAGTTTTTTAGGTTATTTATTTATCAGGCCTGTGGGGTTACTGTTCCATCAATACAGTCTGTCAGGCAGTTGTCTCCAAGGCTACATTTCCTCTGACATGAGCCAAATCACACTCTACACTGTGACATCCTGTGAGAGGGCTGGCAGGCTTAACCCAGTAGGTAAAGTTTTAGAGAAGTGCTGATTTAGAATCATAGCTGCCAGGCAGCCTCAGGACTAGCAGATAATGCCAGAAGCCTTACAGGAAGCAAATAAATACAAGGACAGCCTGTCAGGCACATAGATATGGCTTTGCTCTGTCAGAGCACCAGCTATTTTAGTTTGCCTTGCAGGCTTCTTTACAATGCCAGGTGCCTGGCAAGCAATTGGCAGTCTGGTATGAGGCCAGTGCCTGACAGGCTGGAAACAAAGGTCCCCTGGCCTGGGCTCTCACTCAGCTCTCTTCTAGACTTTTGTGCTGTTTTCTTTAATTCTGTTCCAGACTGCTCTCTTCAAACCTGTTCAGTTGTACTTTATTGTCTTCTGTTCATGCAAGGTCAACCTCAAGTCTGCGACTTAAAGTCTGGCTGTGTGAGGACTGTTCTGAACTACTTTAAAGGGGCATTATGTAGTTTTCAGCGGCCACTAGCGGTGTGGTTCTGAGATTTCAACCAGGTGTGTGCTTGTAAGTGTGCTCGCTTGAACTCATGAGCAAGCATAATCCGAAACACAGACACTGTCATACAGAAATCCTGCAATAAACGCAGGAACACCAGCATGCAGGCTGTGGCTTTTCACTCAGACATGTTCAGGCTCTGTTACTTCAACGTTCCCGTCTCAGAGGCAGATCAACACCGACTCCGTAACGTTACTTCGTTCAGCGCAGCCAGCCGCATATCGGCACAATCCTCCCGGAAAAAAGGCAGAGTGACAGCGGCTACAGACAGACAGGGAGACAGCTTCACACAATATACTGGAAACCCAGGTAAACCCCTACTGCAACATTACAGTAATAGTTTTATCAGCTGCAGGTTGAACTAATCCACGCTCGTTACATGATCACGGTACATTTACTGCATTTAGCCGACGCGTTAGCTCGCCTGCAGCTTTCAGTAACTATCTTTACTATATGAATTAACATTAACATAACAAAACACTGACACACTGAAAATATCACTTATATCATCAAAATTTCGGAGCAAACACATTAACAAACACTATGTACACATCCAGCATACACATCAGCAGCATCAGCATTCTTTTAAAATCATGTCTGATGAATGTAAATCCAAAATTCATTCTCCTTTTAGTTTGGTTCTCCCCCGATTGGCTCATTGAAAAGGTAGCCTTGGAGACACCTACGTGACAGACTGTATTGATGGAACAGTAATCCCATAGGTCCGACAAATATATAACCTAAAATACAAATTTTTATCAGCAGGGCACATTAAGCCCTCTGTAATATTTGCTTAGGTTAATAGAGCTGCATTAAATAACTTTTTGCCCATTTTGGGACAGGAGAACAACATTTGTAGTTGTGTGTCTGGCCACCTGATAAATAAAAATCTAACATCCACTTTACTTTTGAGCTAAAAAGATGGTGGTTGATGGTGGAACTCTCCATGAACTCCTGAGAAACATACCTATCTAAAGAGATAGGTATTGCTAGTTGCTCCAATTGTTTCATGCTAGTTTACTTTTACACTGGCAAGTCTCTTATTGTGCCTGTCTGCTGTTTAGCACTGAGCAGGTAGTGCAGTGAGATTTTACAGCTTTTTCACTGAAAACAGCTGCCTGCTGCTGCTGGAAGTAAGGTTCGTGAGGGCTGTGAGATTATGGAGGACTGATCCTGACAAATTCAGAAATAATTAAAAGCTCAATAAATAAATAAGCATCCGATTAAATGCACAAAAAAGAAAGTAGATAAATAAATGTAGGCAAAAATAAAACAGACAAAAATATTAAAACACACATATATAAATACATTTAAAAAATAAGTAATTAATAAATAAAGTTGAAGATTATAACGGACAATAAATAATAAGGTAATTATTACAAAGGTGAATAAGTAAAGATATATACATTTATGTGTCATTGTATAATTTAATTACTGCCTATATTTATTTATCTATTTTATTTTTTGTGCATTTAATCGGATGCTTATTTATTTATTGAGCATTTATTTATTTCTCTATGTATTTCTGAATTTGTCAGAATCAGTCCTCTATATGAGAGTGGATCCAAGCAGTAAAGTTGAGCAGCATAAACAAAACACTGAGCTGAGGCTAAAGGCTCTGTAGAGCTGAAGAGGACTGCAGAGTTGGGTGATATTTCTGTGTGGGTGTAACTACCAGCAACATCTTTCATATTACACATAGATGAAGCTACTTTACTAAGTGCAGCATCTATTAAATGACTTTGTTGGCTCAAGTTTAAATAAGTGAGGGATTTTCTAATAGGCTACACACAGGGCCTGTAAATGTGTAATCCTTTCAAAAATAGTAATCATCAGTAGGCTATGTATTTCCACTGTGGTTTACCACTAAACATGGGAAAACTACATTCAAACAAATATTAATATTTTCTCCACCAAAAAAAAATCATCTGTTTACACACTGTTTCATCTCTCTCATCAACACTTTGATGTTTCCTACACTGTAATGTAATATATGTGCACAAAGACACGTTACACTGCTTCACTACTCGTATGGACTGTATCTTATCCGCACAGTGTTACTCATACAGGACTCCATGTTTTGACTTGCCTGCGGCGCAGCTTACGCACGAGCTGCTGCTGAAGATGATAACTATCACATTTCCTATGTTACCTGCGTGGGCACAGCGACCGGGGACCGGACGGCGGGCTGTGTATGAATATGGGACTCCTTGGCTCTCGCAGGCTCCGGCTCGCTCTCGTTCCGCTCCACAGGCGACTCCGTCCCGGGGCGCACGCACAGCTTCTTGGCGTACGGAGCCTCCGGGTCCTCCTCCGCGCTGGCTCTGCTGGCAGCTGCTGTTGTTGATGTGTTGATTGTTGCTGCCGTTGTTGTCGTTGTCCGGTGCGGCTTCACATCCGCAGCGTCTGTTACCCGGCGGAGGTACGGAATCACGAGCTGGAGGTGAGACTGCGCGTGACCGTTGACCGTTTCCGAGGCAACGTAAAGCGTCGTCGTTGGCCTGGAGCCCGCGGCGCCCACGATGCTGTTGAGCGTTGCTATGGAGACGGCACCGATGCAGTGGTTGGTGTAGGTCTTGGAGAGCTTGGCAGCACGCGACAACATCTGCATCCTCGTGCCCAACAGGTTCTTACCGATGGCTTTGTTCTCGTACCACGTCACGTCGCTCGCGCAGCAGTGGTCCCGGGGCCGCTGGAAGAACGCCCTGCACAGCGGGTTCCGTTTAGACACGTACCGGACGAAGCTGGCATACGGACACTGCTCCGTGTCCGTCTCATACATCCGCGGCAAGGTGTCCTCGTCGGCGTCCGGACGCTTTTTGGTCCAGGCGGCGGAGCGAGACTTGTGGTACGGTCCGAGAGCTTTAAAATAAACAAACTTTCTCCCGTCCTCATCCACAGCCAGGCCGAAAGAGTCCTCCTCCAGCTCCCGCTGGTTCTCCCGACCCCTGGTGCAGAAATACATACATGTCTCGAACCAGACTTTGTTGAGCAGCCCGAACGGCGTGTCTGTGTTGAAAACAGAGGACTCGTATAGTTTCCGCAGGTCCGAGCGCGTGATGGCTTGCTTCTGCACCACGGGACCGGCGCCTTGCTCCTCCAGCCTCCGAATGACTGCTGCCAGAGTGAGGTTGGCGCTGCGCAGCTCTGGGTCCTTGGTGAGGTCCAAGGTGCGGCAGTAGGGCGGCTCGTTCAGGTACCGGTTCAGTGAGCTCCGGATGCTGATGAGGGATGACTTGCTGTACAACTGTCCACTTTTGGAGCGCGCCTCCGCGTAAAAGGAGCGCAGCACCGCGCAGAGCGCCTCCTTGTCCAGAGTTTCAAAGTCTGGACTTTGGTCCTTCTCATTGAGGTACTCCCTGAAGATCCTCACCGCATAACGGGTGGCCAGGCGGGTGTTCTCGCTCAGTCTGTTCCGCTCTGACCGCTGAAGGTCTCCCTCCAGGTGAGACTCCAGCCCAGCGGGGATGCTACTGCTGAAGCGGTCCGCCTCTTCCTCCTCCTCTCCTCGGTCCATACTCCGCATAACGACCGCTTGTGTCTCCACGGCGGAACCGCTGGAGTCCAGCACTGTGTTTTCTGACTCCCACTCCAGCTCCACACCATCTCTATCGGACTCCTCGTCCTCCTCCTCCCCGGTGATCTGGATCTCCTGGATCTCATCTTCTTCGTCCTCCTCATTATCCTCATCCCTTCTTCTCTCGGGGCAGCTCATCTGCTCCTGCTCCGTGTCTCCGCTGGCAGGCATTCTCGCCATATTGCGGTCTGTGAAGCAGTCCTCCGGCAGCGCGCATGCGCTATATTGGACCGCAGCGCTGAAAGCCTTTTGTGTTTAAGTGACCTTCAGCCGCGCACGCGCTTTTTTAAGGTACAGTGAGCGAGCGCAGCGGGAGGGTAAATTTGGAAGCGCGTTCCCTGTCAAAAAGGCTGCAGTATTGGACTGCATATTGGACCAATATGAACACTGTGATGTGGTGAACAACAGGACTGCAGGAGTGTGACCTCCAGCATCAGCATGAGCCAAACAACACACCATTCTTTACACTTCACATCAGTTTGATACATAATATGACGAGTGTTTGAATGTATAATTAAGACTGTCTGCTAAAAGAGATGCAAAAAATTAATTCAACAAATAAATTCTGAAACTATGTTGGCTCCTGTGTGTTCATGTGAGTGTACATACTTTATCGGCCTATGTATTCAGATTGGGACATGTTAAAATCTGAGAGCTAAAATAACATATATAATAGCCCATACATACACATAAACACATACAAGAGCTGTCCACATGCATACTTTCTATAACCATTAAAACAAGCAAATATGATGAAAAATGTATACAGTACTAGATTTGTCATAATTAAGAAGGTAATTTGTGAACTGCAGTCTTTGCACATGAAAATCACTTGCAAGGTATTAAACATTAAATTATTATTATTTTTAAATATTTGATAAAAAGAACCCTGCGATGGACTGGCAACCTGTCCAGGGTGTAACCCCCCCTTCGTCCGATGCAGCAAACTTATGCACCAAGGCCCTTGAATAAAAAGTTTTTTTGTATGTATGTACTGATTTTTGACAGAAAATGCAAAATGTCATCACTAGTCAATGGAGCTCCCTTCATGAGCTTGAAAATGAAGGTCAAATGTGAATGGTACTCCATTCAGTGAGTGAGCCTAAGCCACAAGGTGAAACATGTTGATTTCAATCATCTCAAAGGTTGTTAACACCATGCGATATGATGGAAACCTACAGAACAGCCACTAATGTGGTGAGATAGTTTCATCATCTGCTGTTTCCAAGAGTAAACTCTGAACCATTTTTGGAGCTTCATCAGTAGGATTACATCTTTAACACACCGTACTGTTTCTTTATACAATAAATGTAGACTAAATGTAAAAAAAAATAAAAAAAAGACACACGCTCCTGTCTACATCAGTGGAGCTGAGGTGGAGCAGGTGAACAGTTTCAGGCTCCTGGGAATCAGCATCACAGAGAACCTGACATGATCCTCTTACATCTCCATGCTGGTGAAGAAAGCTCAGAAACACCTGTTTTTCTTAAGGAAGCTTAAGAAGGACAATTCCTGTGCAAAGTTCTTGTCAGCTTTTACAGAGGAGCAATAGAAAGCATCCTGACTGGAATCATTACTAACTGGCATGGGATGTGCACGGCCCAGGACAGGAAGGCTCAGTAGCGGGTTATTAAAACTGCACAGAAGATCTGCCTGCAGAGCCCAAAGGATACTAAAGGACAGCCACAGCCTGTTCACCCTGCTGCCTTCTAAGAAGAGATATAGGAGTTTCAGCTGCCACACCACCAGACTGCAGAGCAGACTCAATTCATCCTCAGCACTGCACCATAAATGAATTAAATGGAACTTTACACTGACATACAAATACATACTTTCAGGGTGTATGTGTGTATATGTATGTATAACTTACCTTTCATTGTGCAGCCCTGTGCTGTAAAATGGCAAATAAATTAAACTTGAACTTTGAACCTTAAAAATCTACATTTACTCAAATATAAAACTAAAAAATCAGCCTCCCATACGACAGTCATAGTGAGCACAGTTTTATGTACCATGTTACATTGGTAATGCGCCTCTAACAATCTACCACAGTATTACAACACACTCACACATATTGATAGTTTTGTTGTCAAACACAGGCATTTGGTCCCTTAACTGGGCTATCTGGTAACATCGATCCTAAGACACCCTTTTCTGATGTGCAGTTATATTAGTAGTTATTTTAGCAGCTTCTTAATATAGTATCCCATCAAGCTCTACGCCTGCTCCCAGCTAAGATCACTGGTTCTTCCCCTGGGCAAACATGACCTTGATATACAGTCTATACCCCATGTACTGCTCTCATTGCTGTTTGGACTACATCTACTTATTATCTCATGTTAAACTATTATATCTGCTGCTACTGATAGTCACAGACATGTACTATCATATAATCTGTTTTAATTGTGTTTCATAAAAAGACAAAACTCAAACGATGAGACAGAACTAATTAAAAACATCCATTTATTTTCCTGCTACTGGACATTAGCGAGCAGACTTAGTTCTGACCTGGGATATCTTACCTCTTATACCTGATTGCTTTCCTCTCTTTCTGGTTCGATCACACTGCTTGTGGTGACCTTTTGGTCTGGTTTTCAGGACGGGAGATGCCCTGAGCAGTGATTGTCTCCAGGTCCGCTGCACTCAATCTGATACTTCTTTTTCCTGATGTTGATGAGTGTATTTCTGCCACAAGTAATCATAATCATACATGATTTCAATTATAAAGACAAAAAATTTACAAATAAAAACAAAAATGTTGGTAGGTTGTTATTAAATTAGTTAATCAAGTAACATACATGAACATCAGGAAGCAATGTAGGGAGAGCTGAAATTAAAGCTACAAGCAGCAATGAGCTGGCCCTCGCACCTCCGGCATGTTGGGGCGTGCCGCATCTGCAAGTCTTTGTCCCCCATGAGATCCAGCCTCTCCTATTCTCTCCTTCTCCCTAGTTTGCATGTTATCATACCTCTGTGTAATTGTTTGTTTGCTGATGATGTCCCTCTGAATTTTCATGCACTTTGGACACTGCACGGATTGAGTTAAATGTCACTTCCTGCGTCTGCTTCGTGTGGTCATGTTCCAGCAAATCAAATGATGATTGTCATACAAGGCTTACTTCCTGTTGCTTGTAGGTGGTGTACATCAAGTAAGTTTTTAAGGAATCAATATATTTACTAGCAGTTGGTTGACATGCATAAACATGTTAATACATTTTGAACATTGCATGAAGCAGTTAATTATCACCTACTGTGTCAACTATGTGATGCTAGTCCCTTCTGAAACACACTATTATCAGAAAGCATATCCTGATTTTATCTGGACTGCCTGAGACCCAGCCCATTGACTTATGTCCACCGTAGTGGACATTTGAGTTTCATCCCTCTCCTTTAAATCTTTTGTGCTAGTCTCTTAATTCCTGCTGTACTGTACAGAGGACATCCTGGGCTTTTCAATGATAACTTATTTGATTGGCTGGGAGGCCGGGAACCCCCTCCATCTTTCAATCCAAAATGGACGGCATAGGAACAAGCACATTTTATGGAAAGATAAGAGGTGAGTCAAATATTGTTTGTCTATGGTTTTGTTACTATGATAATCATATATTTTCTTGTTCATTAAGGTGTTAGGAATCATATATTTAGTTCTGATAGCAAATACATTATGTATCTTTTGAAAAATTTGCCATTTTATGAATGTCAACTATAGTGGACATCAGGACTATCTTCATGTAAATAATGACTCCACATTTTTATAGGAAACAGAACTGAAGCAGAAAGAATTCTTTACAAAATAGTCGAGGGAGATTCAGATTTAGAGTTGTCAGATGATGAGAGAGATGAGGATGAGTTTCAACCAGTGAGAGAAGACGGTGATGAAGATGATGCAGAAGGCTCAGTTGAAGGGACAGATGCAGACACAGAGTCAGACACAGACAGGGATGAGCAGGAAACTCGACGCCCCCTGTGGGCCAGGAGTAATATGTATGTTTGATGCAGTTCCACAATTTTAAATTTAGCTGCATTGAGTATATAAACTGTTTTTATTTATCATTTATTAATCTTTTTTTCCCTTCATATCAGATTTGCACCTGTGTTACCTGGGCTTCCTGTGTGTCAAGATGACCCTACAACACGTGCAGACTGGAGTCCAATTGAATACTTTTCACAGTAGATTGACAACAAGGTCCTTGAAGATTTGGCAACATACACAAATCAAAGAGAGCTGCAAAGCAGAGGAGTGTGTATGAACACTACGCCACAAGAAATAAAAATCTTCTTTGGCATTTCAGTCCACATGGCCTGCCTTGGCTATCCCAGAATTAAAATGTTTTGGGCCAAAAAAACTAAAGTGCCAGTCATAAGTAGCAAAATGTCTAGGGATAGATTCTTCAGGATAAGAAACTCCCTCAAGATTGTCAATGACCTGGCTGTAACAGAGGAAACAAAGAAGGCAGATATTCTTTGGAAAGTTAGGCCAATACTCGATCGTGTACGGCAAGGCTGTCTCAGCCTTGCAAAACCAGAGAGGGTCTGCATTGATGAGCAAATCATCCCATTCACAGGCCGTTGTCCAGTCAGGCAATATGTTCCCGGCAAGCCAAACCCTACTGGCCTAAAGGTCTTTGTCCTCGCATCCCCAAATGGTCTGATGCTTGATTTTGAAGTCTACCAAGGGAAGAATACCTTTACAGTCCAAAGGTTAGGAGTTGGAGCTGCAGCAGTTCTACGCATGGTTGAATCTGTTCCAAAAGGAAGCCACATATTCTTCGACAGGTACTTCACAACCATAGATCTATTGGATGCATTGCTGGCAAAGGGCCTTCCTGCAACTGGAACTATAATGAAGAACCGTGTCCCAAAGCTGTGCCAGCTGCCAGAAGACAAACAGTTGAAAAAAGAGGGGAGAGGAACATCAGTGTCAGTGGCCAGAAAGAGTCCTGAGCTGGCCATCACAAAATGGTTCGACAACAAACCAGTGCTCATGGCATCCACTGTACATGGGAAAGACCCAGAAGACATCTGTACCAGATGGTCCAAGAAAGAAAAGCACATGGTCCAGGTTAAAAGACCAGCAGTAATTAAGCAGTATAATGACAACATGGGTGGCGTGGATCTTTGTGATCGCATGCTTAGCTTCTATCGTATGTCAAGCAGGACCAAGAAATGGACATCGCGTGTGATCAGTCACTTCTTTGATGTTGCCATCACAAACTCCTGGATACAATACAAGTCTGACAGCAAAGCTCTGCACAGAGCATCCAAGAACACACATCAGTACCTGGACTTCAAATTAGTCCTAGCTGAAGAGCTGTTGGAGAGTCCGGAACTGGATAACAGCTGTGAAGAGAGTGAGGATGAGTATAAGCCACCATCTAAAATGAGGATCCCACAACCAAAGCCATCTGTGTGCAGACTAGGAGCCATGCACATGCCTGAGATGATGGATACCAAGCATGCAGAAAGATGCAGAAATAAGGGCTGCAAGAGCAAGACGTACATGAGATGTACCAAATGCAAGATGTTCCTCTGCATTACCAAAAAGAGAAATTGCTTCCAGGACTATCACCACTAACAAAGAACATACTAAGAACAAAATGAAGAGTGAAGAAAAACTAGATTGGATTCAGTTTGACAGAAGAAATAAATCCCCAAAAAATCAGTTTCACATTAGTTCTATGTTCATTGTTCAAATAACTCAAGGATTAAAGGGGACCAATAGAAGGATTGAATAGTAAAGATATATTTGCAAAATGTAAGGAAAAGTGTTTAAGAATGATAAATGTGTCTATTTTATAATCAAAATGTCTGCATTCTTGTATAATAGTCAATTTACAGCCCAAAATGTATGTATTCTTAGTTTAAAAAAACTCTATAATCTGGTAAAATTTGTATCTACCAAATGTGTCTGTTTTCGTACTCAAAATATCCTGTCGTCTACTACAGTGGACATGCTGTAAAATAAAAATAAAAAATATAAATAAAAATGAGTGAATTGTAGGATTTTTTTTAACCCTGAACAGGTATGGAATCACAAAAAAATCTGATTAGGAAAAAAAATATTTTCCTTGGTTCTCATCTTGTTCATTATTTTTAAAGTGGTCATAGTATGCTCATTTTCAGGTTCATAATTTTATTTAGGGGTTGTACCAGAAAAGGTTTATTTGGTTTCATTTTCTAAAAATGTCATACTGCACATTGCTGCAGCACCTCTTTTCACCCTGTGTGGTGAACGCTCCGTTTTAGCTACCAAGTGAAGCATCTCACTTCTATTCAATCTTTGTTGGGAGTTGCACATGCGCAGTACCTAGTTAAGGACTACTAGCCAATCAGAAGCAGAGTAGGGCGGGTTCTGACATGCCAGTAACTAGGGCTTCGGTTAAGTTGTACATGTTCCCGAACCAACTACGCAACCTAGACTGGAGCAAGAGTTTCAGTGGTAAGTTATTCATTTGTAACAAATTGATCTGTAATGTTTTAGCTGTGTACTGTCTCAACATCACAGTAACAGCTTTATGTGCATTGACTGGAGGGTAGCTAAAGCAAGTGTTATACTTTCCGTGTTTGCGAGTACGCAGCATAAAGGCTGAACTACAAACGAGCTGTTTTCAGGCAGTTCAGAGCAGGGTTTTCTGTGGGAGATGGGAACTCCCTTTGGGCTGGACTTTGGGCTTTTTCACTTTGCAAACCTGTTACATGCTCAAAGGAAAGGGAAAAAGCCAAAAAGCATAATATGAACTCTGTTATGTGTATTTTGTCATTCATTTGGAATTTTATTTCATTTTTCCCTCTGTAAAGCGCATTGTACTTCGATTTCACATGTGCTCTATAAATAAAATGTATTATTGTTATTATTATTATCAGTAATAGTAGTAGTAGTCATTCTGTAGCTGTATTTCAAGTTTTAAGAAATACAAACTCAACTTATTTACTCTTTTTCTCCTGCCGCTTTCACCCTTTCATTAAGGTTTTTAGATTGCACTGCCCAAATTTGAACTACAGCTTTTTTTAAGTTTAGAGAGGATACATCTGCATCTCAAATTGCATACATCTAGCTGAAACGCATGGCAGGGCTACTTTGTTTTTTAAGGGGGTCACTATTGAGCCATTTTTCACACCCATGCCCCAGAACCACATCAGACAACAAAATACATAATATTTACCAATTCAATTATGGGTGCAAAGCTTCGGGAATTTTTAAGCATCCTAAAGGCTTGCTTAAAAAGTTTTAATTTACCAGGAAATCAATCTGATTTCCTGTTGAGAAAAAAAAAATTCCCGTTGAGAGCCCTAATAAGAGATGTGACAACTGCTAATAATGTCTAAACTAAACTTTTTACAAACTGCTTCCCCCCAACACATTTTTAAACCACAAAATACTATGTAAAAGTTCCAAGATGTCCTCGAGTGGAGGATGTTTGTGTGTGTGTGTGTGTGTGTGTGGGGCAGGGGGGGTTGTTTTACATATCTGTACCCAGGTGTCCATTGTCTCATAATTTGTCCATGTGTAACAACAATTACACAGATCCAAAATAAACTTTTATCTCATAGATGTAAATGGGAAGACGTCATATAGGAATAGGAATCTGACTGTTGGGAATAAAATGCTATCAGAATGTGTTTTGCATTCTTGTGTAAATGCAGCTGAAGGTGGAAGCCAAAGCCTGGGCCTCCTTTGCTGCATCTATCCATGCACAGTAAATACATCACATTCAGTGTAATGACGGAATGTCAGTGTCGCTGAAAAGCAAAAATCATTTGACATGTTTTAGCCATTGTGTGATGTTGTGAAGCAGCTGTGTAGACTGGGCTAAACAAGAAGCAGCCTCTCAGAGACTTACTGTGGCAGTGGCATTTGTCAGTGTGTTTCTGCTCTGGGGCATGTCACCAGGAAGCCGGAGACACTTCACAGGCAAGAGGCGCCCCCGCATTTTAATTTTAATTCTTGTTAGTCGAGCTTGCTTCAGACCTCGCGACCCAATTAGTAATTAGCCAGTCTTTTACGTCGAGACCTTTGCTGTGGTGTGTGATCCTTGCCTGATTTGTATGCAGTTTGTGCAGATGCTGATAAGAGCACCGGAATACATGTGCAGTTTTGTAAAATTAAATTTTATGATGATTTGCATGCAAGGACCGCTGCAGGGCTAGGGGAAATAACATAGCCTGTCTTCAAAAGGAGATCTGTACACCAAGCACAGCAAAATGTGTAGGACTGTGCTTTTTTGTGCAGGCAGGTAATTTGCTCCCTGACTAATCTGCAGAGATAGGGAGAAGTTCAGAAAAAGCACTTACACAAAGAACAAGCTTTTGCTTGGAGGCTTGTCAAAAACCTGAAGAAATTAACACCAAGGTGTAATAGCTGGAACAGACGAGGATCTGCACCAACCTCGGAGGCAAAGATAGGATATGTGAGCACATGTTTGCTTGTGAGTTCATTTGGATCAAGCTATTTTACCAGTATATACTGAATGTGTATGGATGTGTGTATATGTGTGTGTGCATGTGAGAGCACGTTTATCTGAATATAATTACTTTACTGGAGTGACGTGAGACAAATCAGAGGGAGTTAGTACACTGAAGTGTGTGTGTTTGTGTGTATCGGAGGAGGAGTGTAGGTGGAGGTTGGTTAAAACTGAAGTACTGTATAAACTACACTGGCAGTTATTAGCAGTCAAACTCCAACATGTTTTACACTTTTACAATAATCAGGGGACACAAACCAGTGATAGATTTAGTCCTACAAACATATTCTCAAAAGGTAGAGCTTTTGGAGACAGATTTGTCCTCCACTTAGTAAATGGTCAAACCGCCAGGTTGTAACCAAATCCCAATCTGTCCCTAACCTTAAGCAAGTGCTTTGAGTTGCCTAAACACGACCACAAAAACATAAATTGTGCTTTAGTTTACCGGAGCAGATGTTTTAATTAATCAAAGTAAATATGCAGATATCCTCAATCTGACATTTCTGTCATTATGTTGCCATAATGTAGGTCTCATTATTTTTTCCTACAAAGCATATGTAGCCCATGAAAAGTCTTAAGGGACCCTTTTAACATCAGCATGTTAACATTGTCATCATGAGGATGTTAGCTCAAAGCACCGCTCTGTCTATTTACAGCCTCACTGAGTTGCTAGTGTGGCTGAACACTCTTGGGCTTGTTGCATCTGTTAACCTCAGTAGCTAGAGGAGGAATACCAGCTCTCAACTGTGCATCAAACAACATTTTGCTTCTTGACAAGTAAGATGTAACATACGATTCAGGGCCACACTGAATATTCATTTCACTAACAAAGACCATGTTAATAAAAATATAGATTTGGAATTTTTTATTGTATATTATGGATGGTGGAGAACTGAGATGATGTACGGATGCTTTCATGAGGGGATGTTGAAGGTGGAGGGATATGGGGATGAGAAAGATGAGTAATGGGGATGAAGGGTGAGGGATGTGGGGATGGAGTTGAAGGGTGAGGGATCAAAGGGTTGGGGTAGGATTCAGGGTCGTGGACGGATGGATGGAAGAGAATCGGGGGAACAGCCTGTGCGTTCTGAGTTCTGACTCAAAAAAGGGTCAGAAGCTGGGACTAAGCTGGAAGGAGAAATGAAAAAGCCAGTCAGCTATGAGTTTTGTGGCCCGGGATGTGGGAGGCTTGGATGATGGAGCTGTGCTGAAACCAGGGTAAGCCTCGAAATGAACTGCATTATGACTAGACAATGCAACCATGGTGTCTGCAAGAGCGTCTGTCTGATTAAATGGCGATGATCTTCTGGACCATTTGTGTCCTCCAAAATGGCTGCTATAATTCCCAGGTACATTTCACAGATAGTGGAGGAAGGAGTGAGGATGAGAATTCAACGGCTATTTGGCTGAGAACCACTTGCTGCGTAAGAAATGGGAGGAAACAATGGTTATTTGCCCTGATTCGCAGTCCTGGGTGTGGTCTGTATAACTGCTATTGAAGCGAGGGGAGCTGAGGTGGCCAGAGAAAATGGGATGGAAAGGTAGAGGCGAGGAAAGGATGCAGGGTTAGGGTTAGCATTAAGACAGGTTTGCCAAAAATCATCAGGGTTCTGCTTATAAAATCTTGTTTACTAACTTAAGTATAGTTAGACATGGGAAAATATCAAGTCCATGGGTTCCCAGAACATTCAGTATCCTTGGAAAGGAGAGAGCAGATAAATTAGCAAAATAAACATTAAAAAGGGAATTGTTGAAATCAATTTGGAATTATCAAAGTAGATTCAGGTCTTGGTGTCTTTAAAATAATGATGAAAATAAAAAATAAAATAAAATAATAATAATAAGACAGGATTACAAGGACAACAAGACAGAATTAAATAACGGTGTAGCAATAAATCACAAAAGTTAACAACACTAAATTACAGTGCATAAAATAATTAGGGGTACTAGGTAGTTGGGGCGGTGGTCGCGAGTTCAAACCCCTGTTGCCCTGGACTTTCTGTGTGGAATTTGCATGTTCTCCCTGTGTCTGCGTAGGTTCTCTCTCCCACCGTCCAAAGACATGGTTGATTGGTGACCCTAAATTGTCTTTAGGTGTGAGCATGAATGGTTTGTCTATATGTGGCTGTTGTGGGGACAGCCCGGCTGACGGTGAGTGTCCTGGTTTCCTTTTTTTGCTTTATTTCTCCCATTGTTTTGCTCTGCCTGCCTCCCTGTGTTCTCCTCCTCTCTCTCCCCCTCCGCTCCTGAGCCCAGCCAACAACCCGCACCTGTCCCTCGTCAGTAACCTCCCCAGTCTGCCACACCTGCCAGTAATCAACCTCATCACAGCAAGTATTTCTACCCCGGTTCCCCTTCGAGGGAACTCGGACTGCGTCGGTGACGACACTATGGGAACGCCCCTGGGAGTGGCAGGGCTTAACTATGAATGAAACTACTCCAATCCTATTGGTGTTACTAGAACGGTAGTGTGTGACGGCGTAACCGGAGGGGGTATATAAGCACGCCGGCACATAGAACACATTAGCTTCTTTCTATTCAGCAGGCACTCTGGCTATGTTTGGAAGCTCCATTATCCTACCTGACATCGAGACGAAGCAGCAGATCATGTCAAAGCGATTTTGACAGTGTGTCTTCCCATGTGAGCGTTTCATCACGGAGGGTGATACCCATGGGATGTGCGTCTCATGCCTGAGGATGTCGCATGCTCAGGCGGCTCTCGAGGGGGCTGCCTGCGACCATTGCGAGGCCCTGCCTCTGAGGGTGCTGAAGTGTCGAGTGGCTCTCTTCCTAGAGGATGGTCGGATGCGCTCCCCTTGTGGCACAGGCTCCGCGGTCGCTGAGGCGTCACGGCGGCTCCGATCCTGGGATCACAACGCGAGATTGCCGAGGGTGCTGGAACGGCTGAGGCCTTTTTCCGGTCCTCGTCTGCGGAATCCTCCTCCCCTCGTCCCGGATCGGGAGCCCGTTTCTCGGTTTCTCCCACTCGAGGGGCGAGTCCGGAAAGGCTGACACGATCTGGCTCTGAGGAGCTAGATGTGCTTAGCATGGAGGAAACGGAATGTCATCAGCCCTCGCCAGAATACGAGGAGTTGTTGGAAGTGGTGACACGGGCCGTGGCCAAGCTACACATTGATTGGCCACAGGCGGTGGTGCATCGGTAGGCTAGATGTGCGGTTTCTGCAACACCGAGCGCCACCCCCGCGTCGGCCCCTACCATTGTTTCCGGATCTACACAACGAGTTGTTGGAATCAGACAGCACGGCTATGGAGCAATGCCACCTCTCTCCTAACCTCGCCTCATCCCCCCGGACGCCGGCGCTCCCACCAAGCCGTGTCGGATGACGTCCAATTTGGTGGGCAAGGCCTACATGGCAGCGGGTCGAGCTGGTGCCAGCCTACATACGATGGCTGTCTTGTAGGCATACCAGGCCGATCTCCTTTGGTACTGTGACGTAGGGGGAAGTCCCTCTGAGGAGGACCTGACGGAGCTCCGTAGAGCGACGGACTTGGCTCTCCGTGTGACCAAGGAAATGGCCCGTTCCATCGGCCGATCCATGGTGGCTTTGGTGGCTACGGAGCGCCATCTGTGGCTCAACCTATCGAGCATCATAAAGTGGAATGTGTTCACCACCTGGTGCAGAGAACGGGCGGTGGACCCAGTTGTGTCTCTTCACCACCTGGTGCAGAGAACGGGCGGTGGACCCAGTTACCTGCTCGGTAATTGTGATACTGGAGTTCCTCCAGCACCGTTTCTCCGCTGGCCTCTCCCCGTCCACGCTCAAAGTAAATGTGGCTGCCATTGCAGCATTACATGCCCCTCTGAGTGATGGGCCCTTGGGGAGGCTTCCGCTGGTCGTGCGTTTCCGGAGGATGAGACCCGTGACTCGTTCCAGGGTTCCCACCTGGGACCTGGCAGTGGTTCTCGAAGCGCTGGCTGAGGCCCCCTTCGAACCCCTGGAGTTGGCTGAGGCCAAGCACCTGACCCTTAAGATGACCTTTCTCCTCGCTATCACCTCTCTGAGGAGGGTGGGAGATCTCCAGGCACTTTCGATGTCTCCCTGATGCCTGGAATTTGCCCCGGGGAGGGTCAGGTTAGGGTCCAGGTTATGTCCCTAAGGTTCCGGCCAGACTGGCAGGGTCCACGGTGCTGCAGGCGTTTCATCCCCCACCTCATGTGACAGCGGAGGACGGGAGACTTCATATGCTCTGCCCTGTCAGAGCATTGAGTATTTACACTCTTCCCGGTGGAGGAAAGCAGACCAGTTGCTGGTGTGTTTCGGGTCCCCCAAGGCTGGGCTCCCGCTTCTAAACACACCATCAGCAACTGGATCGTTCAGACTATTTCCCTGGCCTATCAGGTGCGCAGTTTGCCTTCACCTATGGCCGTAAGGGCGCACTCTACTTGAGGCATGGCGGCTTCTAGGGCCCTCCTCGCAGGGGCGTCACTTCAGGATTTGTGTGATGCGGCTGGCTGGGCCACCCTTACACTTTTATCCGGTTTTACAGTCTGGACCTGCCTTCTGCACCCGGCACCCGTGCGCTCTCCTCCTAGTCGTGCCGTCAGGTTCCATAGTCCCATAGTGTCGTCACCGACGCAGTTCGAGTTCCCTCGAAGGGGAACGTCTCGGGTTACGTATGTAACCCTTGTTCCCCTCGAAGGGGAACGAGACACTGCGTCGGTCCACCACACCTCACCCCGCCTGTAGTGCCTTGCTTCATAGAAAGGGCTAATGTGTCCTATGTGCCGGCGTGCTTATGTACCCCCTCCGGTTACGCCGTCACACACTACCGTTCTAGTAACACCAATAGGATTGGAGTAGTTTCATTCATAGTTCAGCCCTGCCACGCCCAGGGGCGTTCCCATAGTGTCGTCACCGATGCAGTGTCTCGTTCCCCTTCTCGGGGAACAAGGGTTACATACGTAACCCGAGACGTTCTCCATACCATCTTCGCTTGATCGTCCTTGCCCCCAACCTGGTGCCAACCTCTCAAGCTCTGGTTTAAGTGATCTCTGTTTTATTCCCCGTGTTAACTCTGTCTCTCTGCTTTCCCTCCCAGGTTCACTCACCCTCGTCCTCCGTTCAGTCGGCTGGGCTCATCCTCCGGTCCTCTCCTATCGGGCTTCCTCCACGGCGCTCTCCGGCTCCCCCCGCTCCTCGCCTCACCGCCTGTGCCTCGCCTGCTCCTCGGTCCTCCATGTCCACGTCCCCCGGCGTCCACCTCACCTCCATCTCCTCTTCCCTAGCCCCCTCTGTAAACCCTCAATAAACCTCCTTCCCTCTGAGCGTTGCGTTTGGGTATGTTCTGTCCAGCCTCATAACAGTGGCCCTGCGATGGCGACCTGTCCAGGGTGTACCCCGCCTTTTGTAGTCTGTGATGATATTTACAGAAACCCAGCAGTTCCCACCAAGAGCAAGAACTAGGCGACAGAGGCAAGGAAAAACTTCCTTTTAAGAGGCAGAAACCTCGAGCAGAACCGTGGCTCAGGGTGGGCGGCCATCTGCCTCGACCGGATCGGGGTAAGAAAAAGAGAGAGAGAGAGCGGGGAGGGAGGCAGCCTACACAATATATGCACAGAAGTACAGACAGTAAAGGTAATGTAGCTATAGACTGAATGAAAAATGGTACAGAAATTTATAATAGTATTAATGATAATAATTGTAATGTTAATTATTATAATAACAATATTAACGATAGGACTAGTAACAATAATGGTAGCAGAGGGTGTCGAGAAGGAACACAGGGGGCAGCAGGTGACTCGCAACCACAGATCCAGACTCCACAGCTCCAGAGCCAGAAACACCTGCAGAAAGTGATAGGAGAGGGACGAGAAAGCACAAGACTATGGGAAAGGGAAGAAGTCGAGTAACATGCATTAAGTTAGTGACATGCATTAATGGGATGAGGTTACATACAGAGGGAGACAAAGAAGAGGAGAGAGGAGCTCAGTGCATCATGGGAAATCCCCCGGCAGTCTAGACCTATAGCAGCATAACTAAGGGATGGTTCAGGACTCACCTGAGCCAGACCTAACTATAAGCTTTAACAAAGAGGAAAGTCTTAAGTCTACTTTTAAATGTGGAGATGGTGTCTGCCTCCTGAACCCAAACTGTCCCAGAACAATAACTTCAGTTTTATCTGAATGTAACAATTACAGGTCATCCAGGTTTTAACATCCTGAAGGCACATTTGAAGTTTAGCTAACTGATGAGTTTCATCTGGCTTGATTGATAGATATAATTGAAAATCATCTGCATAACAATGAAAGCTCATGGAGTGTTTCCTGATAATATTGTCTAAAGGAAGCATATATAAAGTGAAAAGGATTGGTCTGAGCACAGATCCTTGTGGAAGTCATGGAACACCATGACTAACTTTGGCATGCATGGAGGACTCATCGTTAACATGTACAAACTGAAATCGATATGATAAATAGGACTTAAACCAGCTTAGAGCGGTTCCTTTAATGCCAATGAATCGTTCCAGTCTCTGTAATAGGATCTGATGGTCAATGGTATCAAATGCAGTACTAACATCTAATAAAACCAGTACAGAGACAAGTCCTTTGTCTGATGCAATAAGGAGGTCTTTAGTAATTTTCACCAGTGCAATCTCTGTGCTATGATGAGCTCTAAACTATTGCTATGTAGAAAGTCACAGCTGTTTGGCAACTGCTTTCTCAAGGATCTTAGGTTAGATATAGGTCTATAGTTTGCTAAAACCCCTGGTTCAAGGTTAGGCTTTTTCAGAAGAGGTTTAATTACAGCTACTTTAAAGTACTGTGGTACATAACCTGTTGATAAAGACAGATTGATCATATCTAGTAAAGAAGGTCTGACTAAGGGTAAAACTTCTTTAAGCAGCCTAGTTGGGATGGGGTCTAAGAGGCAGGTTGATGGTTTAGGTGAAGAAATTATTGAAGTTAGTTGGTAGAAGATTGGAAGATTGAAGATTGAGGGAAGCAAAGCAGTCAAAACATATATCTGGTTTTACAGCAGTTTCTAAGGTTCCTAAGTTTAGAGATAAGTCGGTGCCAGTTGAGGGCAGGTCTTGGTGAATTATGTTTCTAATAGTTAGAATTTTATCATTAAAGAAGCTCATGAAGAGAGCTATTGTGAATACTTGGCTCAATAGAGCTGTGGCTCTCTGTCAGCTTGGCTACAGTGCTGAAAAGAAACCTGGGGTTGTTCCTATTTTCCTCTATTAATGACGAGTAGTACACTGCTCTGGCATTATGGAGGGCCTTCCCATAAGTTTTAAGACTCCAAAGAACGCCAATTTCTCTCAAGTTTCTGCGATATTTGCTTTAATTTGCGAGTTTCAGTATTATACCATGGAGCTAACTGTCTTTGTTTTATTATTTTCTTTTTTAGAGGGGCAACAGAGTCAAGTGTCATTCACAGCTAGCCTGCAGCACTATCAACAAGATGATCGATTTGGGAGGGACTGAAATTAGCATCCTCTGTTACTTTGAGACTTGATAATGAATTTAGAGCTGAAGAAATCGCATCCTTAAATTTTGCCACAGCACTATCAGACAAAGGAATTTTTGCCTAATGGCGTGTAGCTGTCAGGGAAAATAATTCCTTCCCAAAGAATACGGAGTCAAATAGATGTGTTGAATCATTTCTTTATGTAACGTGGCCACGGAGAGAACGCACGGTTCCTCTTCCGAACTCAGAATTTCCTCTCCTTAAGTACAGAACAAGTACAAAGCAAACAACAGCCAACAAATTGTAGATGAAGGAAAACAAATGGCAGAGTATTAGCATACACTCAAAAAACTCTTCCTGAGCTAAGAAAGGAAATGCAAATGTATGTGGCATCAGATGTTTTGCTGTCTCTTGATTGGTCTATGTTAAAACTCTCACCTACATGCCAGCAGATGTAAATCAGCCTTTGAGTAGAAAACAATGCTAATTTTTCACAAGTTAGTAACAGTGAAATTCTAAAATTGAGCTACTTATAATGTATTTCTCACATAGCTCAGCAATACAAACTCAAAAGTTATCAAACAGTGGTCAGATAAAAAGGGATTCTGTGGGAACACTATTAAATGTTCAATTTCAATACCATATATCAGGACAAGATCGAGTGTGTGGTTAAAACAGTGAGTTGGTTTATGAACACTTTGAGAGAAGCCAACTGAATCTAACAGAGAGATAAACGCAGTACTAAGGCTATCATTCCCAAAGTCCACATGAATATTAAAATCCCCTACAATAATAACTTTGTCCGTTTTAAGGACTAAAGTTGACAAAAACTCTGCAAATTGAGATAAGAATTCAGAGTACGGGCCAGGTACTCGGTACACTATAACAAAAAGAATTGGTTGCAGTGATTTCCAGCTTGGGTGTGAAAGACTGAAGGCTTTCAAATGAGTTATAGTTTAGTTTAGGTTTAGAGCTGATTAGTAGGTTATAGTCGAAGATAGCTGCAACTCCACCTCCTCGGCCTGTGCCTTGAGGAATATAAGTATTAATATGACTAGGAGGGGTGGATTCATGGCTAACATATTCTCCATCACGCAGCCAGGTTTCAGTAAGACAAAATAAATAAATATCATAATCTGATATTAATTCATTTACTAGTACACCTTTAGAGGAGAGAGATCTGATGATTAAGTCCACATTTAATTCTTCATTCTATTCTTTTTCCCTATTGCACTTGTGGTTTTAATTTTCATGAGGTTTTTATGCACAGCTCCTCTTCTGTTTACCTTTGATTTAAATAATTTCGATGGTCGGGGGGCAGACACCGTCACTATAGGATTTTCACTAGGTAACTCCTGAAATGGCTGTGATTAGAAAGTTCTAAGTTGGCTTTGTCTGTCATTTGAGTGTCTGGATCTTGATCAGATTGGAGAGGAGCATCTGGATAGGGGTGACATCCCTCGAACACCGAAGATGGGATCTTTCGCTGTGGAGCAGCTGGAAGGCGAAGGCCCGGCTACATTCGAGTTGTCAGAGGATGAAAGCCGAGCGACCCATGGGATATGGATTGTTGAGCACTACCGAGGGTGCTAACAAAGTTGGATTTTAGGAGATGGAGAGGGCTCTGTGCATTCAGCCATACCGCTCTGGGCGTGCCCAATCTCGTCAGATTTTGGAAGCTAAGCAAAGTAGAGCCTGGATAGTACTTGGATGGGAGACTGCCTGGAAATTCCAGGTTCTGTAAGATTGGAGAGACTGTGGTTCCGGTGGTAGAGCGGGTTTCCTGTTAATTGGAAGGTCAGCGGCTCCTCCAGACTGTGTGTCGAAGTCTCCTTGGGCAAGATACTGAACCCTGAATTGCCCCTGGTGGCTGTTCCACCAGTGTGTGAATGTTAGTTTCTGTTTGAGCACTTAGGCTCAGTGTGTGAATGATAAATACAGATGTAGTGTAAAAGTGCTTTGAGTGGTTGAAAAGTCTAGAAAGGCGCTATACAGAGCAATTACATTTAGGAGTTGGCTGAATTTCTACAAACTGATAGCTATCTGAAGGACTGAGAAGAAGATCCTGGTCCATGGTTTAAGGTAAGCATGTTCTGTGCAAGTCTCTCGCTGGTCATGTGAAAACTAAGTCAGAGGGGAAGGGAGTGGATAAGGTCTGCTTTAATAGCCCTTTGTTCCTGAAAGTAGTTCCAAAATTTCATGTATGTCCTTAATTTTGGCTTCATCCTGATATTTTCAACCCATTATTCTTCAAACTTGATAAAAATCTCTTTGATGGAGTTACATTACAAAATATCAGCTTAAAGGTTGTACAAAGCACTAGAGCCTGTAGTAACCTGTTTACTTGCTTTCATTTGCCTCAACATTTGCCTGTTTTTATGTAATGACTCTGTCACAATTTAACTCTTATTAAGTTCCACTAAAAGGCTGGTAAACACACTGATATTTCATACCGCATCCATGTCTATGCTGAGGTCCGAACAGGAGTGCTCTGTAGCTCCAGAAATATGCATCTATAAGCATTATTATCTGAGCAGAGAGCAAGCCGTCACTTTCTCTTAAATGGATCTATGATACATTATTAATAACCTGACAAACCACTGGGTGGCCTGAAGCAACACATCAAAATCTGTGCTTAGCCAAACACAAAACACAAAAAGAGTGAAGCTGGGTAGAAGTGTGTGTGTGTGTGTGTGTGTGTGTGTGTGTGTGTGTGTGCACTTACCAACCTATCTAACAGTGGACCTCGACGTCGTTACACACCCACTAAGAGGGGACTAAAAAGTGAACAGGGGACATTTTTTAGGTCCCCTGTTGGACATGCTTTAAATCATGCTAAAATCATGTCTAAAACCATCTGGTAAATTTTTTAAACTATTGTCAAGAGGGGACCTGCAGGTGTGTGAGTGTTTAAGTCCATACTCAGCAGTGCCTCTAGTGGATCAAGCAAAGATTTTAACGACTCATTCACACACGTCGTTCTTAACACTCCCCTATAGAGTGAATGGCTTGCAGCCCCAGGGAGTCTATCAGACTGTAGAGGGGCTATTATACAAGCTACTCAGTAAAGAAAGCTGTCTCTTGAAACACAATTTCTTAATTTTTTCTAACAAAATATACAGGCTGAGTTTTAGTCGATGTCTTGTGTTTTAAGATCAACATGTATTAAAATACAGGGCTACACTGAAGGCCTGGAGAGTAAAACGAATTTTAGATTCTAAATAAGGGAACAAAAATAGAAAAACAGCCAGGGTAGAATTATAAATAAAATGGTCAGTATAAAGATACTTTTATGGTTTTAATTCATTATAAAAAATGAATTAATTAATAAAAACATTTGACATCTAGAGATTTTAACTTGTTCAGTCGCAAAATACTAACCTGACCAGATTTCACAAGCACTGGACATCAATACTTTTTCCCCCCCATTATATTTGTGTGCTTAGTCTACACTTAAAGATATGCATTTCATTTATTGATTTGAATTACAGAAAAAGGGACCACACTTGTACTGTGTGGAACGACAGGAGTCCACTGTTCGCTTGTAGATGATGACACAAGTTCCCTCTTAGATAGCATGGAGCGATAATCACACTCCAACTTGTGTGAAAATAATAAATAAGCAAATTTAATCATACTTTTGAGACAAAATGAACTAACTAAATAGTCTCTTTATTTTCTATACATTCTTTTGAAACAAAATATAAAGGCTGAGTTTTAGTGGATGTCTTGTGTTTTAAGATCAACATGTATTAAAATAAAGGGCTACACTGAAGGCCAGGAGAGTAAAATGAATTGTAGATTCTAAAAACCGGAACAAAAATAGAAAAACAACCAGGGTAGAATTAGAAATAAAATGGTTAGTATAAAGATACTTTCTTTACGGTTTTAATTAATTATTAAAAAAAATGTATTAATTAATAAAAAATATTTGACATTTGACATCTAGAGCTTTAAACTTGTTCTGTCCCAAAATACTAACCTGGCCAGCTTTCACAACACTGGACATAAATACATTTTTTTTTCATTATATTTGTGTGCTTAGTCTACACTTAAAGATATGCATTTCATTTACTGATTTGAATTACAGAAAAAGGGACCACACTTGTACTGTGTGAAACGACAGGAGTCCACTGTTCGCTTGTAGATGATGACACAAGTTCCCTCTTAGATAGCATGGAGCGATAATCACACTCCAACTTGTGTGAAAATAATAAATAAGCAAATTTAATCATACTTTTGAGACAAAATAAACTAACTAAATAGTCTCTTTATTTTCTATACATTCTTTTAAAACAAAATATAAAGGCTGAGTTTTAGTGGATGTCTTGTGTTTTAAGATCAACATGTATTAAAATAAAGGGCTACACTGAAGGCCTGGAGAGTAAAATGGATTTAGATTCTAAAAAAAGGAACAAAAATAGAAAAACAACCAGGGTAGAATTAGAAATAAAATGGTTAGTATAAAGATACTTTCTTTACGGTTTTAATTAATTATTAAAAAAAATGTATTAATTAATAAAAAAATATTTGACATTTGACATCTAGAGCTTTAAACTTGTTCTGTCCCAAAATACTAACCTGGCCAGCTTTCACAAACACTGGACATCAATACATTTTTTTTTCATTATATTTGTGTGCTTAGTCTACACTTAAAGATATGCATTTCATTTACTGATTTGAATTACAGAAAAAGGGACCACACTTGTACTGTGTGGAACGACAGGAGTCCACTGTTCGCTTGTAGATGATGACACAAGTTCCCTCTTAGATAGCATGGAGCGATAATCACACTCCAACTTGTGTGAAAATAATAAATAAGCAAATTTAATCATACTTTTGAGACAAAATAAACTAACTAAATAGTCTCTTTATTTTCTATACATTCTTTTAAAACAAAATATAAAGGCTGAGTTTTAGTGGATGTCTTGTGTTTTAAGATCAACATGTATTAAAATAAAGGGCTACACTGAAGGCCTGGAGAGTAAAATGGATTTTAGATTCTAAAAAAAGGAACAAAATAGAAAAACAACCAGAGTTGAATTATAAATTAAATGATTAGAGGTAAGATACTTTCTATTCAGTTTTAATTAATTGTTAAAAAGTATTTCACATCAGACTTTGACTACAGCTTTAAACTTGTTCAGTCCTAAAATACTAACCTGGCCAGCTTTCACAAACACTGGACATCAATACATTTTTTTTCATTATTTGTGTGCTTAGTCTACACTTAAAGATATGCATTTCATTTATGATTTGAATTACAGAAAAAGGGACCACACTTGTACTGTGTGGAACGACAGGAGTCCACTGTTCGCTTGTAGATGACACAAGTTCCCTCTTAGATAGCATGGAGCGATAATCACACTCCAACTTGTGTGAAAATAATAAATAAGCAAATTTAATCATACTTTTGAGACAAAATAAACTAACTAAATAGTCTCTTTATTTTCTATACATTCTTTTAAAACAAAATATAAAGGCTGAGTTTTAGTGGATGTCTTGTGTTTTAAGATCAACATGTATTAAAATAAAGGGCTACACTGAAGGCCTGGAGAGTAAAATGGATTTTAGATTCCAAAAAAAGGAACAAAATAGAAAAACAACCAGAGTTGAATTATAAATTAAATGATTAGAGGTAAGATACTTTCTATTCAGTTTTAATTAATTGTTAAAAAGTATTTCACATCAGACTTTGACTACAGCTTTAAACTTGTTCAGTCCTAAAACACTAAACTGACCAGTTTTCACAACCACTGAATGTCAATACATTTTGTCATCATATCTATGTGCTTAGTCTACACTTACAGAAATGCATTTTATTTATTGATTTGAATTACAGAAAAAGGGACCACACTTGTACTGTGTGGAACGACAGGAGTCCACTGTTCTCTTGTACATGATGACACAAGTTCCCTCTTAGATAGCATGGAGCGATAATCACACTCCAACTTGTGAGAAAAAAATAAATAAGCAAATTTAATCATACTTATGAGAAGAAACTAACTACAGAGTGTCTTTATTTGGTATAATCTGTTATTGTAAGAAAATATAAAGCCTGAGTTTTATTGAAGTTATTTTCAACAAAATACAAAGGTTGAGTTTTAGTGAAATTCCTAAATTGTTTCAAGCTTCAGACTACTAAAATGATAGACTACCCAGTAGACAGCAGAATGAGTATTTTAAAAGCACAAAAAGCACAAAAAGTGAAAGTAAAAACAAAATGAATACAAAGGTCAGCTGCAAGATCTCTTCATTTTTAATCAATGGATTTAATGCTGTTAATTATCATGATACATGACCATGTTTGTATGTGTCCTAAATCTATATTTAGGAAGTTGTTGCTCGCAAACACATTGACAACAGACCTGTCTGTCAATTGAATAGTTAGTTTCCTAAACACCGCTGCACAAATCTATTCAACACAATGTTGTCAATGTCGGAGACCCACCTTCAAAAAAGTTATCAGCAAGCATGTAAGGAGCCTAGCTAATAAGGATAGCTATGTTAGTTTTAGAATACAGCTGTCAAAGTTAGAACGCTGTGGCTGAGATGAGCTACTTTTGTACAGTTGAAATCACATCATGTCGAAACTAAAGTGTGAAATGTTGAAAAGGTTAGTTTAGCTACAAATGAACAAGTTCATATGTGTGTGTTTAGGTTTTATGATGTGGTAATTAAGGGGCTAAATGAAGCCTGTCTCTGAAAAATTGAAAATCTTTCTAAAATGCTTCGGCAGTACATTTGTTCTTAGCCTTAGAGAAAGGTCCACAGAGACATTCAGACACACTTTACAAATAATATGAAATAAGCAAAATGGACAATTCGAAAATTATAATCTAAACCAAATATATAAGCTGTAGTGTTGTTGTTTTTGTTTTTTAGAAAAGTGTCTCCAGCAATATTCTCATTGTAGCTTTTTGAAATGTGGGGTTAAACATTTGTTGGCGAATAGAGAAGCATATTTGAACTGGAACTGGAAATGGAACTTAGAGTTTGCATCAACTGGAGAACACACAACCAGTGCTGCATTAAGTTCACACTGATATTTGGCAGGTATTTGTCTTTATAGATTTTTACATCTCAGTATTTTCAACTTCTTTCTTTAGCATGTACAGTTTAAATGTGTGTTAGTGATTTTAATAGCCATTGAAATAGTGATGAGTTACCTATAGATCATCTCAGAACCATCACAACGTTGGATGGCTATTCATAACACAAGTTGTTCAACCACAAATAGAAAACAGTACAAAATATACAGAACTATGTTGAAGCAAACTTTATTGAATGTGCTTTTAAGCTAAGACACACACAAACTCCTAAACTGAAAGTTCCTCATGTGCCCACCCTCTTCTGTGTTCTTACACTGAACAAAATTATAAACGCAACACTTTTGTTTTTGCCCCAATTCCTCCGGTGAGTATGCTGGCCATGCAAGAAATGGGATGTTTTCAGCTTCCAGGAATTGTAATCCTTGCAACATAGGGCCGTGCATTATCATGCTGCAACATGAGGTGATGGTTGTGGATGAATGGCACAACAATGGGCCTCTGGATCTCGTCATGGTATCTCTATGCATTCAAAATGCCATCAATAAAATGCACCTGTGTTTGTTGTCCATGAAACACGCCTGCCCATACCATAACCCCACCGCCACCATGGGCCACTCGATCCACAACTAGGACATCAACAAACCGCTCACCCACACGAAGCCATACACACGTCATCTGCTCTGCACAGTGAAAACTGGGATTCATCCATGAAGAGAACACCTCTCCAAAGTGCCAGACGCCATCGTATGTGAGCATTTGCCCACTCAAGTCGGTTATGATGGCAAACTGCAGTCAGGTCGAGACCCCAAAGAGGATGACGAGCATGCAGATGAGATTCCCTGAGATGGTTCCTGACAGTTTGTGCAGAAATTATTTGAGGATGCTAAACGATTCTTGCAGCAGCTGTCCGGCTGGCTGGTCTCAGACAATCTTGGTGGTGAAGATGCTGGATGTGGAGGTCCTGGGCTGTTGAGGGAATAGAGAATCGGTTTGTTATCAAACCCAGACATTTGTTTTATAGTACTTTAATGCCACTGTGTAATCGTTGAGGACTTCTTTAGTACCATAACAAGGAGTACTCTCAGAACCGGGCCCCTTCTTTGGAGTCAGTGATGTGTCTTCAAATATATTCCTGCAAGAATTCTCCTGGCTCAGTGTTTTTGGTGGTGATTTTTATACTGAATAAATGAATTATCTGTCAGTCTGTCTGTCATCAAATTCCATGAACGACCAACACTATCTCAGCAGTTCTAACACTCGATGAGGATCTTATGCAATGTCACCCTAAGGGTTTGGATTTGTATCTACATTTATATAATACACATCAAAATTGTACACTATGTATGATGGCAGTGGGTATTTCTTATTTTAATTGTTGCCTGCTTAGCTTGACTGACTTGCTGAGAGTTGAATGACAAGATCAATATTGTTCTCATATCTGAACACAAAATCAAGCTATGCCTTTAAACCATTTTCAGGTTGCACCTTACATGGCAACATATAACTATATATATGTATAATACTATGCACACTTAACAATGCTCCATTTCCTTATAATTCATTAGCAACCAAGAAAGTTGTAGTTAAATACAGTATTGAATAGAGAATCTTATGTTCTGATCTAATACCTTTCTCCTTGTAGATGAATCCTTTCTGAAATTTGGCTTTTTCTTTCTCAGATGCAGTGAAGTTGCAAGGCTTCCTTTTTAGGAAAAACCCTTCTGGTTCTCATTTTCCAGTGAAATGTTTTACAATATATTATACATCATATGGTGTCTTGACTTATAACAAGTTAATTTAAGATTATTGTTTATACAATGAGAAGAACACATGATAACTTGGGTGACTTTGTAAAACAATATAAGCTATCAGTACTTTTTCTGTGTACATATATGTATATAGGAATGTAAGGAATAAAATACAATAAAAGTAGAATCAGTTAAAATTCTATGTATTAGTATAAATAAATTCATACTATATACACCCTATATACAATATACAGGTAACATTCTACATAGGTGTAAAAATATTTACACACTAAGCAATCAATATACAATAACAAACTATCTGTACAATCTGATACAGTCAGAATATACTATGTTATACAATACTATATATATATATATATATATATATATATATATATATATATATACATGTTTATATTTAAATTTGATAGTTTAGTTACAAACAGCCTTGATGAAAACATACAAGGGGTATTGGTAAAAATGTTCAACTTACCTCTCGCTTTGGTCTTCAGGATGGAAAGATGAAAAAGTTTTTCAAAAGAAGAACACAGGTGAAATATGTCTACATACCGTTAAGATAGACAGATAGATAAATGGATGACTGGTAAACGATTAGTAAGAATAGTAAAGAAATTTTAAAGTTGGTTTTCTCCTTCAAAAAACTGCATACTTGTCAACACTTCCACAAGACACCAAAGACTGCCATGCACCTTCTCTGAGGAGCCCAGAATATCTATCACAATCCTGACTAGCTATCTGGACAGTGATTGGTTCTTAGGATAAGACATCAAATGCTAACTACTGCTGGCATAGTAATGCAAATGTTCTCTGGCAATTAGATATAGGTTTGATTTACTTTTGTTTACTGTGACATGTCAGACATACTGCTTGAAGGTATTGTTGTGGATTTTTTAGAAAGAGTTACACATGTCTTCAGTTAATGATGTAGATTTAAAAAAATCCTCTACATTTAAGTGACCAGAGCCTATGTGATTCACAAATGTTTTAAGGTTGAAATGTTGAGAGCTGTCTCTGAGAAGTCATCTTGGGTGAGGGTTGTGAAGTTTCAGTCATTGTTCTCCATTGTGTGCAGCGTGGGGGATGGTTTCTTGTTGCTGACGATGGTCGTTAGGGCGTCAAGATCGCAAACCAGTGACTTGGCCTTTGGTAATGCAACTTCTCTGGAGTCTTGTGGGAGATATTTTGAAACTGTAAAGAGCGGATGTACAATACTCCACTTTTGTTGAAAATTGTACCCTATGTTACAAGCTACTCACAAAAAGTAGCTAAATAAGGTGTTTTACACCAGAAAACATCTACTAAGAATTAGTATAATAACCATACATATGTGCGATTTAGTACACCCCCCAAATAATGGGGTTGAATAACTTTTAAAATATCACCAAATGAATTTTAAAGCGATTGTGTATAATATGGAGTTAATTTATTACACTAGTATGGACAAAAATACAGCAACACCTACGCATTACTTTTATGACATCCCATTCTAAATCCATAGGCAAGATTTCCCTTAACAACCCATGAAAACACAGCCCCTACCAAATTTATTAGGACAGGGGTAGCACCTTTGTCCATATAGTGTATTTGGATGGAAATCTATCTCAAAAGAAGGAAGACTGATGGTCTCTCTGATTGGTCTGACACATGATCAACAATGCTTAAAGTCACTGAAAAGGTTTACAAGCAGTGGGAATCATTTAATATGTAAGGCTTACAATGAATGTCAACCAGGCATTCATAGTCATTCAAATTCTAGGTCACTCTCTTCTGATGAATTTAAACTTCTACGTACATTAAGTGTAGTGGTGGAGTTACCTACAGCCTGTCTCAGAACCAACATAATGCCTTATTGTCTTGCTCAGATTTTTATTATTTGGTCATTTGTCCTTGCTTTTTGTGCTTCTACCATAGGTATTTAGGCTATGTAGTTAAAAGGCTTCTGTTTTATTTGCCTTAATTGTGTTTATTGAGTGTTTAATTTATTTTGTGTTACATGCCACTTGTGTCAGGGATACTATAATTTAACAGTGGTGAGAACTTCTCTCAGGCTTACCAATATTGTAAATATGCTATACAAACTGGCATACATTTCTTTTAAGCGTATTGTTGAAACCCAAAATGTAGAGTGGCCATTATAGTGCAGTATACAGTAAATTGAGGGTCAAAGTTAAGAGAGAAGAGAGCAAGAAACTTTCAGTTTATGAGCGTGTGTCTTCAGGAGCATGTGCACCATACACAAATGAGTTCTTACTGCAGTGGCCCAGTTCTAATCAAACCTGTGGCTTATTAGCATGCATCTCCTCTCTCCTGTATTTATTTTCTCTCTTTGGCTGTACCATCATCAGATTTTTATTAGAATTGGGTGTTTGGGCACTTTTACTAAACATATGTCTACATATATTTCTACCGTTTTCTTTTTGTGGTTGTAGGAAACTGTGTTATGAATTAGCATCCAATGCAGAGTTAAGCTAAATACAAAATCCTGGAGAAAGTGTGAGTGCTGTCTCTGAGAGGTGACCTGGAGCAGGTGAGGGGTGTGAACGTGTGTCTGATTGTCTGCAGTGAGAATCTGTGTCTGATTGTCTGCAGTGTGGGGGAGGGTTTCTTGCGACCAATGATGATCGTTAGGCCTTTGAACTTGAACTACTTAACATTTCACACTTGCACCCAATATTGTGTCTCGCCTAGTCTTGTAAACTTAGTGTCTCTTCAAACCCCAAGTAACTACAGATTATATTTAGTTTAAATTATAAGTTTCTCTTAGAAATTATCAATTTCTTTTTTATTTATTCATGCTGGAGTGTGAGTGTCAATCCATGCTATCTAAGAGGGAACTTGTGTCATTATGTACCAGCCAACAGTGGACATTTTTGTAATGCAAAACAACAAACAAAATGCATTCCGTTACATATAGATTAAAGATACATGTACATTGTAAAATTGATTGAAATCCTGTGATTGTCATAATTGGTCAATATACTGGGAAAATTGGGGGGCTAAATCCTTTCAAAGGGCTGGTGAAAGTTCATAATAAATCTGTTTTTAGCAAATAAAAAAAGAACATTAAGAATCTTCCTGCTGACCATTTACTTCCTAATTTAAATTTATTTATCATGCTTGAGGAATATTTAATGATGTTGGAGTGTGACTGTTGCTCCATAGGATCTAAGAGGGGACATGTGCCCTATGTAGCAACAGTGGATTCCTGTCATTTAATGTGTCATCGGTAATAGTCTTTTTGTCATGGGTAATGTGGGTTACACATTTCTTAGCAAAGGACAGCAGCTTCTCAGGTGGAGGATCAAACTTCAGGCTCTTGAATTTTTAAGTTGGTAAAGTTTTGTGCTTTAATGTTTTGTTTGGAGAAAGGAGGCAAGTTCAGAATAGGGAATGTGTGTGGGTCAAAAAGCGTCAAATACCAGTGAACTAGTTATGAGCAATACTTTTGAATGAAGAACATATTATGAGTTGGAAAAGACTTAATTGAGAGTTATTTGGAAACTATTACTTGTTACATAACAATAGACCTTATTTACAAGTATAACTAAAGATTCTATTTAGGTTACATTATAATTTTCTTTTAAGAATCATACATTTCTTTTTTACTTTTTTACTAATGATGTTGGAGTGTGACTGTTGCTCCATACTATCTAAGAGGGGACATGTGTCGTTATGTAGCAACCAACAGTGGATTCCTGTCATTTAATGCCATACAAGTGTGGACCTTTTTTTCTTTAGGCAATGCGGACCAGTAAATATTATGCATTCCTGATGAAAACTCATCAGGACATTAATGCTTCATGAATTAATTTGGGTAGCCCTTTATATTAGGGCTTGTCCATAAAGTACACAGGTACATTTAAGCTTGCAAGTCTGTAACTAAACCAGCATTTTCATTCCACACTTCAACAAGGGATCGACTTTGCCTCTGGATGTCATGTCATCGGTAATAGTCTTTTTCTCATGGGTAATGTGGGTTACACATTTCTTAGCAAAGGACAGCAGCTTCTCAGGTGGAGGATCAAACTTCAGGCTCTTGAAGGTTTAAGTTGGTAAAGTTTTACTTATGACTCCCCAAACTTGTGGGCAGCCCTTCATTATAATACAGTGTCAAGAGTGAAAATGTTTAAGCCATCCATTAAAGCTGAGACTTTATATTTCATTACAAAAACATAACAAATCATGCGGAATAATTATTGATGCTGGATGTTGGAGTGTGACTGTTGCTCCATACTATCTAAGAGGGGACATGTGTCGTTATGTAGCAACCAACAGTGGATTCATGTCATTAAATGCCATACAAGTGTGGACCTTTTTTCTGTAGGCCTAATGCAAACATGAAAATACCATGCATTCCTGATGAAAACCCATCAGGACATCAATTTATTTGGGTAGCCTTTTATCTTACAGTCTGAAGCTTAATACTAGTTAGGAAATCTACTATTGCTGAGCCTTTAAGTTTTGTTTCAAAAGCATATTATCAAATCATGTGTCAACAGACTGCTTAGTTGAGATTATATTTTTCTCATAAGTATTATTGTTTTTGCTTTCGTTTGTCATACATGCTATAGTTTGAATGTCAAATTATCCTTATTAGAAAAAGGATAACTCATTATCTGTTGTCTGACCTCATTATATTCATAAATGACTTTAGCCCCTAAAGATATCCAAATAGCCTTAACAGAGTTTAGTGGATGTGTGATTCAAAACCAGTCTAAGATTCAGTTATTAAGAGCAAATACAAAGTAACTCTTTAAAATGCATACATCTCCATTCCACACAGGTCATAAAAATGACCATCCCACACAGAAGAATATGAATTCCCCTAAGAGAAAATTAAAATAAGTGCACTAGTGTAATAAGATATTTTATTATTATTTAAACGGTATTTGAAACCTAGATCAAGTAATTTTTGTTGGTAATACTGTAGTGCTTGATATCAATGCATGCAGCAAAGTTACTTCTGAATTAAAGTTTAAAGTTTATTTATTTTCAGTTAAAGTGATTAAAGTTTGGATCACGGTGAAATGTTTACACATCGCTCACATTAAAGTTAAATTATCCATTTTTGAAAGAAACAAAGAAAGTCTTTGAAGGTAAAAACACTCATTAGGTGAGAATGAGCACAGACAGTTCCACTGCATAACAATGGAGGTCCCCTCTTGGATAGGTAGCTATCGTTTAAGGATCTAAGTCCCCTCTTGGCAATTTCTTTAAAAAGCAAAAAAAAGCAAATTTGCAGTAATATTATGTTAAAAGACAGTAAAAGTAAATTTTGTATTATATTTATTTTACTTCAAAAGGACTGGAAACACAGGTCCACACTTGGCAGTTTACTCCGACGGTGCACTGTTGGATAGGTACGCGTGTATGTGTGTGTGTGTGTGTGTGTGTAAGACCTTGTATTGTATGTAGGCTACATTGTGGGGACAGAAAGAGTTCAAAAGCTAGTCTGCCCACAAATTAAAGACTGGAGGAATGCACATCCAAGAAACTGTCGGTGGATCAAACAGAAGACATCATGGCAGAATGTCAAATCTGCACACTGTTCTTTGCTCCCACTAGGATTAATTAATGATAGATTATTAGTATGAGGGTTAGGGTTAGGCGTGTGGTGGTTCTAATTAGTATGTGGGTGTACAGTATGTGTGGATACTGAGGAGAGAGGGCACAGACAATCTGCAAGTCTTAGCAGTATAGCCTCTTGAGCTGGTTGAGCTACACAATATAGAGTAAAATTAAAAACACATTCTGCAAGGTATACTTTTTTTTGTGCAGATCAGTTGGATGGACCACTGCCACAATATGCAGAGGTAACGCTTTACTTGCAGTGGAAGAATGGAAGAGGTGCTACCTACCGCAGTTACCAAACTGTAACAAAATGTTCCTTTTTTAGGGGAAAGTGAGCATTATCTAAAGTCCTGATGCCAAGTGTACTACGGCTTTCTGTGTCCTCTGAATAATTCTGGGATAGCACACATTTCCAAAATGTAACACACTGATCCATGGATGTGTTAAGGCAATGCGGTAACACTTTACAATATGGTTCACACAATTGTGAGTAGTTACTAAGAAATGAGTGAGCAATAAATCAACCTGATAATTGATCAGTCATTAATAAATAGTTCCTGAAAAACTCCAAATGACAAAGGACTTTATAGTAGATCATGATGAATTACTAGAGACCAGACTGGGAGATATTATGTTGATCACTCATCAGGTAATCAACACACTGACCACTTCTTAACGAGTCATACAGCACACAACTAGCAAAAACTCATTAATTAATCTCTTACAATCAGTGAGGAAGGTTTTTAAGGTAAAAAGGTTTATTGTAAACTTCAGGAGGAAGATGGTGGGTGGAGATGTGCTGAGGTGATGGAGAATGGCATGGACACGCGTGGCTGGAAACCATCCTGAGCATAGCTGGCAAGCAAGTGAGCTGAGAAGGCTAAGTAGGCAGGCAGACCAGAGAGTAGTGATCCTGAAGGCACAAGGAGAAATGGTTAGACAAAGACCTAAGACTCAAGACCAACTGTAGGAGAAACATTGATCTGATGATGAGTGGATGGAAGATGGGAGTACATACTGTAGAGTAGATGAGCTGATGGCTGGCAGGTGTGTCCGTCGGAGTAGGTGAGTTGATTATTGCAGGAGGGAGCTGAGAGAACGCCAGCAAAGAAAACATTTGATATCATGTAAACCTTAGCAAGTTGTCAATAAGAAAACAACCTGACATGCATAACTTAAGTTTAACGTTATAGTTATATTTTTGCTGTCAGGGACAGAGCAGTTAATATTCCTCCTTGTCCACCACTGAGACTGCCTGATTAAATAAAACATTTTAAATAAAAGACCAGCTGTGGTGACCATTCTAGAACTTTGCATTATGGGACACAATATGTGAAGTAGATTGGCCCGATGCAGATTTTGCTTTTGTTTGCATGCTACATGCTACATTTAGACCAAATCAGTATGTACTACTAGCATAGTAGGCTGTTTTGAATACAGCCAGAGACTGACAGGAAAGGAGACACAGGGGGGAGGGAAGAGAACAGGCAAAAATAGTGATGACACAGTTGAGGCTGTGACAATCTTTTATGCGCCATCAAGTAAAGTGATACATCAAACTGACTAGATACTGACAGGTCCCTCCTTACGACATGGTTATGACAAGTAACTACTGCCCATGCTGACTGCTGACTGGAGGAGAAACAGAAACGGAAACAACATTAGCATCAATATTGACCAATGAAATGATGAAATGAAACTTCACAAATAGAAGAGCATTTCTCCGCACTGAGCCAACAAGCGATTCTATTTACACACAATATGTGAAATACGTTTGTAATTTAAAAAACACAATCTCAAACAGCAGTGATAATATTTGTAATTTTTATAGTGGATGGGCAGACATTTCATGATATGGTGGAATACATTTACATTTACTCATTTGGCAGATGCTTTTATCCAAAGCGACTTACATTTGAGGAACAACATACAAGCATCAACAGAGCATCAACTACAGATCTACAACTGACAATACATACTAGCAGCAATAAATACTAGTAAGAGCTCACAGTACATATCACATCAATGGGGTAGATACCTAGGGAAGGAAGAGTAAGAGTTAACAAAAAGTGCAATCAAAACAAAAAGTGCAATCTATACAAGATCATTGTAGGGGATAGAAGAAGAAGAGCACAAGAAGTGCATGTTAGAGGTTAGGAGTTAGAGGTGCTATAAGAGGAAGTGTTCTCAGAAGAGATGAGTTTTCAAGAGCTTCTTGAAGTTAGAGAGGGACGCCCCTGCTCTGATGGCGTGTGGTAGCTCGTTCCACCATCGTGGTGTCACAGATGAGAATAGCCGGGACTGGGATTGCTTTGTGTGAAGGGATGGCAGAGCCAGGCGGCGTTCGTTAGAGGAGCGTAGCGGCCGAGAAAGAACGTAAGTTTGTATTATGGAGTTTAGGTAGATGGGTGCAGACCCAGTAGTCACTCTGTATGCAAGCATTAGTGACTTGAATTTGATTCTGGAGGCCACAGGGAGCCAGTGGAGGTCACTGAGTAATGGAGTGACATGAGTCCTTTTGGGCTGATCAAAAACCAGACGCGCTGCTGCGTTCTGAACCATTTGTAAGGGTTTCACCGCACAAGCTGGAAGACCTGCTAGGAGGGCATTGTAATAGTCGATGCGAGAGATAACCATGGCCTGTACCAGAAGCTGGGTGGCGTACTGAGTGAGGTAGGGCCTGATTTTCTTTATGTTGTATAGAGCAAAGCAGCATGACTGAGAGACAGTAGCAACATGGTCTGAAAAGGACAGCTGGTCATTAATCATGACACACAAGTTTCTCACCACCTTGGTTGGAGTGATGGTTGCGGAGTCAATTTGTAATTTGATGTTATGGAGGATAGATTGCTTGGCTGGAATGACCAAGAGTTCAGTCTTAGAGAGGTTTAGTTGAAGGTGGCAAGCCTTCATCCATGCAGATATGTCTGATAGACAGTGCGTGATCCGCGCCGAGACAGTGGGATCGCCTGGCGGGAAGGATAGGTAGAGTTGTGTGTCATCTGCGTAGCAGTGGTAAGAGAAGCCGTGCGAGCGAATGATCGGCCCCAGTGATGTGGTGTAAATTGAGAAGAGAAGGGGCCCAAGCACTGAGCCTTGGGGCACCCCTGTGGAGAGGCAGTGGGAGGAGGATAATTGTTCTTGCCACAAAACATTGTAGGAACGCCCCGAGAGGTAGGATTTGAACCACAGGAGTGCTTTACTCGAGATGCCCATTGCTGAGAGAGCGGATAGCAGGATCCTGTGGTTGACTGTGTCAAAGGCAGCTGATAGGTCAAGCAGGATAAGAACCGAGGATTGGGCTGCAGCTTTTGCTGACCTTAGGGCTTCTGTTACAGACAGAAGAGCCGTTTCAGTAGAGTGGGCACTCTTAAAACCAGACTGATATGGATCTAGGAGGTCATTCCCTGAGAGGAATTCTGAGACCTGTTTGAATACTGCCCGTTCAATAGTTTTGGATAAAAAAGGTAGAAGAGACACTGGTCAATAGTTCTCAACTTGAGTTGGGTCAAGTGAGGGCTTTTTGAGCAAGGGTGTAACCTGAGCCCTTTTGAAAGTGGTCGGGAAGGTTCCTGAAGCCAGAGAAGTATTTATCACATGAGTGATTGTCGGGACCACAGTAGGAGATATGGCTTGGAGGAGATTCGTAGGAATCGGGTCCAGTGGGCATGCAGTTGGACGGCTACGGGTCAAGAGTTCTGATACTTCGCTCTCTGTGAGAGGAGTAAACGAGGAGAGTGAAGAACCACTGACCTGGGAGGGCAGAGGAAAAGATGTAGTAGGACTGCTACAATGGTTGAGTTTGAGTGTTTCAAAGAATTGGCTGGTTATAGCCTCCACTTTGCCTGTGAAGAAGGCAGCAAAGGTATCAGCAGACAAGTTTGTGGGTGGTGGAGGTGGAGGAGGATTTAGTAGCGCTTTAAAAGTGGAAAATAATTTTCTTGAGTCAGTGGCACTGCTCATTCTAGAAATCAAGAAACTCTAGAAGAACATCGGGGAGAGGGACAGAAAAATCAACAGGGTTGGCAAGCATGGGACGCATATTTTATCATTAATCAGAATCAGATTATTTATATCACATATATTTATATAACTTATTATAGATAAGCAGTATGACACTTCCACAAACTTTTTTTCTGATGTGAGAGGTCGTGTCCAACATTTCCCAGCTTTGGACATTTGATGGGCACACTAGGTAGTGTCAGCATGATGCAGTTCTCAATTTCTCTTCTTTGCCTACAGGCTAAACCATTTTACAACTGAGCAAACACTTCCTGGCTGCACCTGATTGAACAAAGCATTCACTTTGGGCTGTTAGCTCTCGGATATCAAACTGGTTTCTCTTATATTACAAATAGTTCACTGAAATGCTGAATCAGTCTACATTTTACAACAACAGTTCGAAAACAGTTTAAAGAGTTTCCAAAATGCAGGGAATCACATGGGACACCCCTGATTTAGTGGCCTAGATCTCAACATTATGTAAATGAGGAGCGGGCAACGCCCCATCTCTCAATACGCACAGCGGCGCTACAGCATGCATTGCATGGATGCTAACATATGTTCAGAAAGTGGTCGTGGTGGATGGTAAGCGTACAAAGTTTACATAATTGAGACCAGACACAGGTTAATGTCCTACCTCCTGTCTGTGGTTAGTTTTTAGGCAAGAGAACCCCAACAGTTTGGTTAAGGTTAGGGTAGAAATGTAGTCACAGTCACAGTCAAAACACACACACACACACACACACAGTGAAGCAGAGAGAGATGTTGGTTGTCTTAGACCACAGAAATATGAAATATATATAGTCAGGCTGTTAGTGACATCTGCTGGTTGACAGAAGCACATCCATCTCTCTGTGTCAGACCTATAATGAATCAGCCATTTATTCATTTATTTCAATTAATGATCCGTTGAGCTTTTGTCAAAGGTAGCTTTTTTCATTTAAGGACCGTCTCAAAACTAAAGCATGAGGACTTGGAAATTGTACTTGCGCTGATATTGTCCCGAATTGACTATTGCTATTCTTTGTTCTTGTAGGCTTGTCAGCTTGTCATTATTATCATGTTTGCAGCTTGTTCAGAATGTGGCTTCTAGATTGCTGACTGGTACAAAGAAGACGGACCACATCTCTCTGACAGTGGCCTCTCTTCACTGGTTACAGCTTAAATATAGAGTCAATTTAAAGGTACTTTTAATTGTTTTTAAGGCCTTGCACAGATTATATCAGATATTTTTTAAAGATCTGAATAGTCTGTTGTTTTTTCTTGTTGTTGATTTGATTGCATTACTTTAGACTGCACTTTGTTCAAAAGTGGTTGTTTTTAAGTGGGCTTTATAAATACATTATTTTGACTTGAATTAAATTTCTGCTGTCTGTCTGATTTTTAAAGAAGTGTCACCTAGAATCAGTTATTTATTAATTAACCAGAGACCAACAGCCAACTCTAAAAGAGAATGACCTGTATACACTGGTTATACTAGTGAATGTAAAATCAACCAAGGAAAAACAATACTAACGATTATAACAGTAATAATATCAATAGTAATAATGATACTTATGCTACTACTGTTTTAACTGATCACATCCACACAGTTTTGTCCTTCTGGCCAGGTTATAGCTGAGGGGACCTAACTAGGATTCCCCCACCTGGGGATTTTGTGAAGTAACCAAAACTCAAAAATGCATAGTGAACTTTCTAAACTCACAGTCTATATAACAGTAGTGCCAATTGGTTACAGTATGGTGAGGCAACTACTAGCTGCAGGCAAGAACACACAAAATTCAACCAAACTGCTGAAACTCTGAGAATAACACTGATTTCTTCTAATCTTCACATGGGAGATTGGCCTTTAGTTTTTCTTTACAGCTTAGCTCAGATTTAACAAGACCATATGGCAAGAAAACAGTCATCAAAAACCATATATAGATCTAGTTATCAGATGTAACTTAACTTTACTTTAAAGAAATGTTGCAAGCTCTACTCTCCAAGAGCTGTCTCCAGCAGTGGAAAGCCAACCCTATATATACTCTTCTTTTGCTTGTTTTAATTTTTTTTTACTTTTGCCATATTTGTGTTTCTGTGACAAGTATCAAGCTCATGAAATATGATGAAGTCATAACAGTTAACTGGTGATTTATTGCAGTTTCCATCAAGCAGTTATCACTTTGTTACATCTCAGTTAACATGCTAACTAAACACACCTGAAAGCCTCACCTAGGTCGCTCCTTAGCGGTCTGCCTGCCTGACTGCTAATAACACAACATTCACATTACAACACCTGAGTTCCAGTCAAAGGTTCTGTTAATGTTTCATACCAAGACATTTTGGACAACTTCATGCTCACAACTTTGTGGAAACAGTTTGGGGATGGCCCCTTCCTGTTCCAACATGACTGCGCACCATAGCACAAAGCAAGGTCCTTAAAGACATGGATGAGTGAGTTTTGTGTGGCGACCTTGACTGGCCTGAACAGAGTCCTGTAAAGGTAGGCATCTTAAAACGTTTGTCAATATAGTGTATCTCAGTAGCACAATACATAGCCTTCTTTGACAGAACCGTTTTTTCTTCATATTCTGTTGATCACGATAGTTCATTTTTTACTTACTACCGGGCAAGAAGTCAGACACAGAACAGCATAGAGAATCCGGTCGATTTTCAAAATAACACCCTGTGCAGCCTCCCGATTGTATATCAACAATAAACACAGTTAAAATGGACAAAAAAAGAAATAATTTAACTATGTAGCCTACTTAACCATGGTAGAAGCACAAAAAATCAAGGACAACTGAACAAATTAACAAAATCTGAACAAGTCTGCAAAACCAGGCAGGCAAAACGCTTTTATTCTGAAATGCTCCATGTGGATATGTAGCCTGCAGAGAGTGGAATGAAAGGGCTCACAGGGAGCTGTTATCCATAGTTGAAGCACACAAAATGAAAAATTAACAACACGTCATCAACATAGGGCAGGCTAAATGCCGGAGAAAACTGTGGCATAGCCACCGCCTGTGTCTGTTCGCCTGATGCTTTTATCCCACGTTTTCCTCTAGTTTCGTTTTTTTTGTTGTCCCCGCTCTGATTGGTGAGTAGGACCATAACAGGAGGCGCTGGTGAGTAGATATGTCACACAAGGAACGGAATTAATTTTTGTGAGCTCTTGTCTGCAGCGTAGCGTCAAATATCAATGTTTCGCCATGAAACAGGAATTTGTTATAACTTCAGTTTTTAAATTCAGTGTACATGCTCAAATCTGCATCAGACTATAAAAGTTTGATGACATTCCTGCCCTGAAGACACCCATATGCCAATAATCACAAACTCATAACTCCATAATCAATAATTACCCAAAACAAGAAGTTGTTGTAAATTCAGTTTATATGCTCTGTATCAAATTTTCCAAGGTTGGTAAGAGTCTAGCCCCCGGACATATCTACAAGCCAATATTTACTCAGTCATAGCACCACCTATTGGCAACAGAAAGTAACTACTTTTATGCTGTGATGAAATTCTCCTAGCCGCTTCCACTTCAAAACTATCTCGGACAAACCTTAAGACATTGAAGATGTTATGTTTTGAAGCTTGTAAGTTTTTCTTTTGCAGCGTGTCAGTGGTGTGGGGGCGAAGCATTACAGGAAGTCATAAATTCACTGTACACAGTCTGTTCCCCCTGGACACATCTACATGCCATTATGCAGTTAATGTCATAGTCATACCTACTGGCAACAGGAAGTAAGCCCTTTGTTCTAACCATCATTCAATCTACATGAAATTTTTATAGTGTGGTCCACACTTCACGTACTGGGTAATTAGCAGGTGCTCTCCAGTGCCACATAGGGGACACAGAAAGTGACATTTCGTGAGGCATCCAAACCACATGATAATTCAGAGCTGCGCTGATGACCTCTGGCAACTGCACCGCAGGCACAGTGAGCCCTGACACGCGACACAGTGCAACACATCCAATGCTGCTTGCAGTTTTAATTTTAAAATGTTATTCTGTGAGTTTTGGACCTTTCTCTTTTTTAGCTATCTCACAGATAACTGCATTACCCCTAAAGGCTGAGCAATAGCTGATCTGACTGCCAATTTGGCATGTTTTAACAGTTTCAATACCTCCATAGGCAAATAACCAGCTATCCATCGAATTATCCACGCTGGTAATTTTATTTGGTAAGTGACTAGTGAGTGATTCAATGCAAAAACTTGGATTAGAATGGATCCAAGCACTATCATTTTAGTCTTCCTTGCATTCAGACAAGTATTTAGTGGGTCAATTTGGTCTAATTGTGCCTCTTCAGTACAGTACAGTTCAGTTCAGTTACATTCAACCATGTAAAACCTGAAGGAACGAAATTCGTTTCCCAGGTCCAGCAGCGTGCAGAATAAATAACAACTTCAGGTAAACAGTATATGAAAACATTTTAAATAATCTTAAACTATAATAAACACATAATTAAAACCATACAGCATCATTAAAGTGCCTCGTGCTGTAGCAACAATCGAAGAGCAAAGGGCAGAGGAGCTCTAAACTTCACAGCCTCTGGGAAAAGGCTGCATGTTAGCTTTGTTGTTCTTGCTTTTAAGCTGTGCAGCCTTCTGCCTGAGGGGAGGGTGGCAAACAGTTTATGCACTGAGTGGGTAGGGTCCTTCATGATACCTGACGTTCTGCTTTTGCACCTGCTGACAAAGATGTCACATACACAACTTTCTGTCTTGTAACAAGGGTCTTGAAGTCATTGGGGATTGTGTGTGCTACAGAGAGAGTTGGAGGTGAGTAAAACATATTTTGTAGTGAAAAAGTAGCCGCTCGCTTTGCTAGCTGCCTACTCTAATTAGCTGGATGTCAAGTCAGCCGACTCCTCCAGATATTTTGCATGCTAGATATCTGTCCGATCTAAGCGATGTGTTGGCGAACCTCTTGATGCGTCGTTGAGTAGTTCACATAAAGATTGGCGGGCGCCGATTGCTGATTAAGTAGAGGGGAGGACCAAAGCAGCTGCCTTGTGGTACACCACCCTTTACAAGATGTTAAAAGTAAAATTACCCAGACTGCTTTCTATCTGCTAGGTACGATTTCAACAAGTTTTGTGGAGTTTCTTGGAAACCTTAATGCAAAAGTTTCTCTACAAATATATCATGATCAGCTAGATCAAATGCAACACTAAAATCAAGGAATAAAGCCCCAACTCTATTACCCTTGTCTACCTGTCCCCGCCACTGGCCAGACATCTCCACAAGAGCTGTAGTATTACAATGATCACTTCTATATGCACATTGATGAAGAGCAAGTGGAAATCAGGCTGGAGGCTAGCAGGCTGCCTCTCTGTTCCCTACTAGAGGCCCTCCTCCAACAATCTTGGATGCACAGGAGGATATCCACCAAAGAAAGTTCATCCTCTGCTGGATTGGATCAGTTCAATCTTTCAGGCCAGGGCAATGGGAATTGGACCCAAATTCAGACAGAAAAGGCAGAAAAGTGCAGTTCAATGATTTATTTGACATAAATGAGCTCACAGGCAGGTGTCGGTAGGTAGGCAAACAGACAGCAAATGGTAAACAGGCAGGCAGGCATCTATAGGTCCATATAATAGAAATGAAAATCCAACAGGCAACTAGGCAGATTACAAACAGAATGAACTAAAAATGAACAAGGTAAGTGAAATTGTTTATATAGTCTGTGGGCATCTGGTGGAGAGATAGAGGCCAGCAGGAATGAGGGGCAGATAAAGGGACAGAGAACAAAGCAGAGGGCCAGGATGAAACATAGTGGTTGAAGAAAGGGAGCAACCGCAGTGACATCCATTTCAACCACAGCCAGAGGATAACTTCCATGTCCATTATGCCATAGCTACAGAAGCAGGTACACAAAAGTGAGAGTGCACAGTAAAATGTTTACTGAGATAACTGTGACGCCCTGTGTAACAAGACAGTGCTGTATGAAAATGATTGAAGAAGCAGAAAGAATTTCAATGCTTCTCAAAGGAGATGAGACTACTACAATCTCCAAGAATCCAAACAACACATGACATCAAATCAAAGAGAACACAAAAAGACACACAACACTAATGAGATGTCAGGATACCAGCACTGGAGACAGGCAAGTCAAATAAGAGGTTCTAAACTCATTGTTGAATATGACTCAAAGAGAACTCTGAGTCTCTGCTTTCTTATCTGGGAAAGACAAAAAAAACTGAAGGCTGTTTAGCCAAGTAGGAAGACAAATAAGACCAAATTAAAAGTTGATACTGTGTAAAAAACTAAAATTACACTCAGTGACAATTTAAGATCTAATAATCAACACTCCCATATGGAAAATGAAAGAGCAGCATTATATAAAGTGTATTTCATGCAAAGTGTAGTGGGTAAATATTTTATGAGACCTTGGAAATTGGATCTAAGGGTTTAGTGTCTGTGTATGATGAAAAAATCAACATATTTGCTATAGGAAAGCTATATTATAATATCCTATACCAGCCACTTTATTAGTTATACAGTACCTTGGTAGTACTGGGTTTGGACCCCCTTTTGCCTTCAGAACTGCTTTAATTTTTTGTGGCATACCTTCAAGAAGGTGTTGGAAACATTCCTCAGAGACTTTGGTCCATATTGACATGATAGCAACACACATTTGCTGCAGATTTGTCGGCTGCACATCCATGATGCGAAGATGCTTGCAAGTCTCTATTGGATTGAGATCTGGTGACTGTGGAGGCCATTGGCGTACAGTGAACTCATTGTCATGTTCAAGAAGCCAGTTTGAGATGACCCATCAGAAGATGGGTACACAGTCTGCTCATTCTCGGCTGACCTCTGACATCAACAAGGCATTTTCGTCCACACAACTGCCGCTCACCGGATATTTTATATACTTATATAGGCTACTTTATATACTTTTATCTTTACTTTACTTTTTTCAGACCATTCTCTGTAAACTTTAGTGATGGTTGTGTGCCATGCCATGTTCAAAGTCACTTAAATCCCCTTTCTACCCTACTCTGATGCTTGGTTTGAACTTCAGAGTTGTGTTGACCACATCTACATCCCTGAAGTGAGTGTATATATATTGAGAGCCTCTGATTAATAATGAAATACAACAAAAGTTTAGTTACCCAGTGGTTTTCCCAGCACCATGTGGAGACATATGGAGACATTGTGATACAGCAACAAAACCTTATAGTGAGGAAGCTGAGGTGGGTGTTGGGTATTGGCCTTTTTGGTTTTCCACTTGGTAAAGGTTGTACCTGGTACCTGCTAAATGTAAATGTAAATGCCCCGTATTTGTATAGCGCCTTCTAGTCTTTTCGACCACTCAAAGCGCTTTTTACACTACATCTGCATTCACCAGTCATACACATTCATACAACAGCGGAACAGCCACCAGGGGCAATTCAGGGTTCAGTATCTTGCCCAAGGACACTTGGGCCACTGAGCCACAGCCGCCCCCAGTGCTACCTGGCACTTTTTCATATCACTTCCGTCGTAGTTCCAGGCGAGCAGAGGCGATTCCAAAAGGTGACGTGAAACACTGCAGACTACTGATTGGTCAGAGAACTTTTCGGGGTTGAGAAGCTCCACAAATGCCAGCAGCGGAAGCTAACGAGCCAACCGGCTGGGGTAGCCAGTGAGCCGACCAGCCAGTCAGCTCACAGACCCCGATGGTCCCACAGTCACAAGGCAGACGAACGATACAGCTGTAAGATTTTCATACCGCTATTCTGTCTTTACATTCTAAATTACGTAACATTAAAAGCAGGGCTCTCAAGTCTCACGCATTCACCGTGAGACACACGCATTTCAACCAGTTCACACTCTCACACGCCACACTTGTATTTCTCAACTGAGAAGTAAGTTAAGAGATAACGTCCTCGAAGTCGTTAATTAATGGACAATTATTTCTGTGCCGAGTTCATAGCTATCTCTGTAGCCTACTAAATGCCGGAGCCATTTAGCCGATCAGAAATTAAAATGTGTTGTTTTGTGATCCCGCTGCAAGCACATTCGTTACCAGGCAACATGGATGCTGTGCACCATGGCGTGCACACGGAGTGGAAGTTGGAAGCACAAGACCCGATGAATGCGGTAGCTGTAGTTTTTTTTAGCATTTTGATTTACGATTCCTGGACAAAATCACTTGTCTATGATCAAGATAGTCAGAGCGGCTGATGTTGGGAGTACAGCCAAAGGCATAATAAATTATTATGGATGCAGTCAAAATCTCCAACCTCTTTGCAACCTGCAGCTTAGGCTTTTTTATCCAGTGGCAAGCAAAGTAACTTAGGCCTATTTAGATCCTTTAGTAGGCTACCAATATTTCACTGTAAAAATGCTCTGCAAGTACTGCACTGAAAAAGTTAAGTAAAATGTAAGTTGGCTATAAGCAGGAAAACATAGAAGTAGGCAATTAAAGATAAAAGTATGGCCAACTCAAACAGAAAGACCCCTATGACCATTATATATTTATCGTTAAATTATTATTCCTCATGCACTAATGTAGTTGGTTGAGGTTGAACTATTTGTATCAGACTGCAATTAATTATTTTATTATGTATTACATCATTTCCCTTGAGATGTGGTGAAGTAGAAGGAGAAAGTGGCATGAAAAGAAAATACTCAAGTTCAGTAGAAATACCTTGTGTACTTAAGTACCCACCACTGGGCTTAGCTTTGGCTACCTGAAACTAAGGAAAGGACTAGATGTTTTTCTATATTTTGGCTCTG
>NW_024041503.1:0-30569 GCF_014851395.1 Micropterus salmoides | reverse complement strand
TTTTGTTTTTAAATGATGAAAAATACAAGCATCATAAAAACTGGTAAAACTGTAGGGTTAAATTGCTGGAGAAAGGCTTTAGAAAAAATGAATGAACACTGTGCCTCAGAGCTCACGTGGTGGTATGGTGAGGTGGAACACATTCAGCTCAATGATACAAGAGCTTCAGAGATGCTTTATAGCAGGAGGTAATTCCATATGGGAACTTGTACATCCCTTCCATTGCCTGCCAGTCCTTGAGAACTGGAAAACAACAAGCATTCCAACAGCAGCACTCCACGCTGTGAAGAAACTGTGCCAGTTCTAGAACACGACAAATTGCAGACGAAATGAAGGTCTTCCTCTGTTGGCCATCGAGAAGAAGCTCCAATAAATGACAAACTTTTTAGGGAGATAGCAAACAGGAAATTGCTGTTATAAATGCCTAGAACTCCTCCTCCTCCACTTACCGGTAACATTAATGCTACCCTGTGATGTTTAGTGGGGGCCCCACAGAATAAACACACACCCATTTTAGTTTCTTTATCTAGATTTTCGATTAGACATATAAATCAATCAAAATCCAGATATATCTCACAATGCATTATAGAAAATCATGATTACGATATTGCATACTGTAGACACGCAAGCAACACGCACACACCCACCCACCCACACCTCTGTCGATTTTTTTTTTTCTCTGTCTCACTCATACCCCTGCCATGGCCGACCTCATCCTTTCCCCCACTTATGTTTCCTTCTTATATTATTTTCCACACTTGAATCTGGTATCTTCTTTTTTTCTACCTGCAGCTCTTGGTGTGCTGCAGTCTCTGTGAGCATCTCCCTCTTATTTTCTTGAAGCAGTCAGCCTGGGCAGCAGCTGCAGCACTACAGCAGGTCAGTCACAGTCAGCCAGTTCCAAACACTGTCAACAATTTTTACATCTTGTCATGGTCACACAAAAATTGTTTCATCAGCTCATATATATCTCCTATGTTTTTAATGTCTATAGTCTCAGATCACCTCCAGTATTATCAGCAGCAACAACAGTAGCAGCAAAGGCAGCAACTACTGCAGCAGCAACATAAGTTATGTCAGCCAAAAATGTTTTAAAAGCTGGTATTGTCCACAATCTCATGATACAATACATATCACGATACAGGGGCCACGTTGATTGTGAATGATAACCATGAGTTGTATTGCTTATTAATCTCTGTGTTGTTTTATTCCGCTGTTAAGAGGCAGTTATTTCATTTCTGTAGCCTAATATTGCTTGTTGTCCATAACTCTTTGTATTTATTTTTGGTAATTTGTGTTTAATTGTTTGGTATTGTACGTGACCCTCTATGCAGGATAAACAGTTGACGATGGATGGATGGATGGATGTTTGGTATTTTCAGGTTAATTGTTATGAGGCTACACATAAAGCCACTGTATCGTTATTATTGATAATAAGTGGTAAGCACCGGCTGCAAAGAGTTATGCCAGGTGTGTTTCATGGAAAGGATCCTTACTAGTGACTCCCGGTGACACTCTTTGTTTTAAACCAAAAACAGTCTCGCTCAAGGACAGTTGTTGCAGGAGACCTGGTGGAAACATGAGTCACAGTTGGAGAGAGGAGTTTGTTGTGCACATAGAGGAAATGCTAGTAAGACTCTATTTCTTAATGTTCTCCAAATCTCAGTGTACTATATGATACAAAACTCTCTTTTGAAAAAAACGTATCAATTCCTACATATTTCAACTTATGAAACATTGCCAAGACTTCTCCCATTGTTTATGCTTTTGTCTTGTCTAGCTTGTCTATTGTAAAACCCTTTTCTCTGGCTTCAAATACTGCTTCTAGGATATTAACCATTCCATCATATTACCCCTGTTATTATTTCATTACACTGGTTCACTGTACATGCTAGATCTGACTTCAAGGTTCTACTTTTGAAAAATCACTCTACGTATAATAAATTAATACATACATTTATTTGATGTAAGCATTTCTCTGCCAAGCGTGCAGATCCACAGGGCTGTGCAGAAAGATGCATTTAGCTAATTTGGGAAACAAATGTGTTCATGTGTGGGGTTGTGCATATTTTAGTGCTGTTTGCTGTATTTCGGGTGAGAGAAGTGAACTGAGATCACACTTCCATTTTGAATCTAAATGAAAGTTCGGACGTTACAGTGCTGACAAGTTCACCTGAGACCCCCAAAAGAACACACACACACACACACACACACACAGATTTCTCATGCACGCATACATCAGGCGAAGGTTGGCTCATTGATTCACTAGACAGTGTGTTATGTGAAGTGTGACCTTTCCAAGTGCCCCCACTGATGGAATGAAAGGTGCCGTTACATCCACAATGCAGTAGCCCCTCTCAGGAGAAATGTCAGTAATTAGTGCTCAGCGCCAGGGGAGGTTACAGGCCAAATTGCTCCACAGACACAAAGACAGATACAAAGAGTGGAGAGTGAGGACTATGAGTGGGTAGCATGAGAGGAACTGGTGACTTACCCTCCACAGTCTGAGCTGTGGCATCGAAAATCTATCAAACATGTCTCGATTATATATATATATATATATATATATATAAAAAGTCAATTACATTCTGATAATTCTGAATAGATCTGATCTGAAGTTGCTATCTTCATCTGGCATGTTGCATGTCAGTTGTCTCCCTCTGTCTTTGCGTTGAATTTTAAAGTGACATATGGTTTCAATTGGCAGTGTTTCTTGTAGCTTTCTTATTGATACAAGTTAGGTAGCTCTTACATTAATCAATTCATAAACAACAGTTTCTCTAGAAACACAGGAACTGTCAATCTAAACACTACTGTCTACAGAGCATAATCTGACAATATACTGTATTGGGAGCTTGATTCATGTAGATCTACCTTTTAGATCACAAGTTATATTTATGCATGGCTGAAATGTTTTATAATAATAATAAATAATGAATTTATTTATATAGCACTTAACAAAAATACAAAGTTCATCCCCATGAAGTTATTTTTGTGTCTTTTTAATGCAAGCAAAAAAATGTTTTGAGAGCATATTTATCTGCAATCACTGCAATCAAAATCAAGTTTGTAATTAAAAATAAATTGGACTTTTTTTGTGTCACAAAAAGTTTTAATTGCTAATTTGTCCTCTTTGATTGCAAGTGAAAAAGTTTTACTTGTGAGTCAGAAAGTTTTGCAAGTTAGGAGAGAGCGGGGTCATTTGAGCCTGCGGTGAAGTTGAGCCACGCCTTGTTTCTGGCAACCATAGACAAAATTCCCCTCATAGGGAATTAGTCCGATTGACTTTTCAGTTAACGGCGTGGCGGTGGCATGACGGGAAAGTTCCACGCTTCACCATGACAGGAAGTTGTTGTAACTTGACTGTACATAATCAAATCTGTACCAAATTATACACGTTCAATAAGAGTCCTGCTCTGAACATATGTGCATGCCAACATTCACCCACAGTCATAGCGCCACGTGCTGGCAACAGGAAGTGACCTTTAACGATGTAGTCCCCGTGGCATGTTTCACCTACATGTATGAAATTTCTGTGGCACATGTATCACGTCCAGACGTACCAAATTGCCTCTTGGAGCGATGCCCTAAACCCAACAGGAAGTCAGTCATTTTGAATTTTATGGTCATTTTTGGATGATTTACACACTCCATACTTTAACAAACTCCTCCTAGGGATTTAGTCCGACCGACTTCAGATTTTTGCTGTGCAGTCTAAAAAAAAAAACCAACGTGATTTTCAGTTGTTCAAATGGTGAGTTTTCGTGAAATGGCGTGCCCATGGTGTGGCATCCAAAATCGATGATTTGCCATGAAAGTGGAAGTTGTTGTAACTTCAGTGTATGTGCACACATCTGCACACATTAGGTAATCCAAACAGGGCAGAAAAAATCCAAATAACTGAACGAAGACACGGAGAAACAGGGTAACCCATAACACAGGGAATAAATCCAGAGAACAGGGAAACAGAGCACAAGCCGGAACACTCAACATTTGAGGACACCACAAGGACTGAACACAACTGAGGCTAACATATACAGGGGCACATCACACACACACACAAGCAGGCGGGGAAATTAAACACAAGTGAGACACATTGAGCAATCAAGGCAAACAGGAAACAAAGCTACACAAAAAAACCCCACCAGTGATTACAATATAAAACAGGAAGTAAAGCTACAGACACAATACACAAGGATATATGTAACTAAATACAACAGAAAAAAAGGAAGAAATGATCCACTAACAAAACCTAAACAAAAACACAGAGGCAATGGGTAAAACAGAAAGGACAATAAACAATATAACAGAAAAACACCACACTGAAATTCAAGGTTGTGACAGACATCATTTGACTATGATGTCAAAACTGTTTAAAATCACTGTTGAAAATGAATCTGTTTTATGATGTGAGAACACTATAGTTAAGAAAAAAAATTTACAAAACAGGTTGGATCAATTACATTTTTAATGACTTATTTGATGGCAACCGAGGCAAGCGGATTTCATAAAAGAGGAAAGAAAAGTTAAAATGTGGTATTTGCATAGAGTGTCTAAAAGGAGCCAGATTCAGGTTATTGTACTGCACCAAAGTATAATTAATTTAGTTTTACCAGCATGGTAAACAAGATATACGGTAAAGAAATTGTGTCTCCCGACCTTCAAATCAGAATATGAGTCTATTTGTTGTGGTGGCAGCCCGGCTGACGGTGAGTGTCCTGGTTTTTTCTACTTTTTATCAGTTTTTCTGCTTTTTTCCTTGGTTTCCTGTTCACTGCCCGCCTCTCTGTGTTTTCTCCCCCGTGTGCTCTCTCTCCCTCTGCTCCTGAGCCCAGCCAACTACCTGCACCTGGAACTCATCATCCACCTCGTCAGCCTGCCACACCTGCCAGTAATCAACCTCATGACTGCCTGTATTTCAACCCTGGTTTTCCACACCATCCTCGCTTGATCGTCGTTGCTCCATACCTGGTGCCACCTCTATGTCCAGGCTCTCATGTTCCTTGTTTTTTCTCATTTTCCCTGCATTTTGTCGCTCCAGTCACTAACCCTGTCTTTCTGTCTGTTTTCCCTCCCAGGTTCACTCACCCTCGTCATCCGTTCAGTCGGCTGGGCTCATCCTCCGGTCCTCACCTCTCTGGCTTCCTCCACGGCGCCCTCCCGGCTCCTCCCTGCCCCTCGCCTCACCACCCGTGCCTCGCCCGCTCCTCGGTCCTCCGTGCCCGCGTCCCCTGGCGTCCACCTCTCCTCCCTCACTTCTTCCCTAGCCCCCTCCGTGAACCCTCAATAAAACCTCCTTCCCTCTGAGTGTTGCGTTTGGGTCCTTTCTGTCCCGTCTCCTAACACTATTCCTTTATTATTTAGATTCCTTTAATCTGTAAGGCTCCACCGATCAAAAGAATTAAAAAGGGGTATCATAGAAATGAATCTAAGTTGAAGTAACTCACTCCCAACTTGACAAATATAGACATTTGGTTAACACCCCATGGCATTGTTTTTCAATGTCCTGGGTACCCCCTATAGCATCGTTTTTGGTGGTCAAGTTAGCTATAATATGTATGCATTGTCAGACTTTCAAAATAAAACTAGTGGTTAATGTTGGGCTCCCTCCCACTGTGTTGAACTAAGACGCTAAGGGGCTTCTCACTGCATTACAAATTGACGCCAAGGGGTCTTGACCATGCGTCCATAAGTGATGACTTGATAGACAAATTTTCATGCAAATAATATTCACATTGGTTTAAATAAACAATTTGATGGTACCCTATTTACCAGCATTGCTGAGCAAGAGTTGTGTGGGATGGGAATCAAAGACCTGTCCCATACAGATGCCTGTCCCAAACATAGGCAGGGCAAGTTTAGTGATTGAAGCAAATAAAAGCCTGGGCTATTCATTCAAGTTTTACAGTTCATTGGATATGATTAATACATAAAATATATTTTCTTGTGACTAAATAAAGTAATATGAGAGACTGGTAAAGATCAGGGAGTGATTAATTTTGGTTGGCTTTAGGCACAAAGAGAGAGAAAGAAAGAGAGAGTTATTGATCAATAAGTCTGTTGTTTGTTATTCACCTGTCTGTATATGGGGCTAGAACAGCACTATTTGGATATTTATGTGGGTCTATTCATGCATTTACAGTACTGATGTTTGGAGCAGCCAAGAAACAAAACAAAACAGATTTCAGCAATTATTCCTCACGAACAAATAAAGGCCAGGGGGGAAAAAAGGGGTGGATAAACTCCTGGTGCCTGTCACATAATGTGCATGCAAACTAAGCATAATGTACATTTCCATCTCCTTCATTTGATAATAAGAATTTTTTCAACAATGCGGGAGAGCACAGTTAAAGCATCCCAAATAACAATCACTCACAAACAAGACATCCTGCAGATAGAAATTAATGCAAGAGCAGGAGTTAATAGATAATTATAATAGTTATAATTTGAATTAGATGTTATATATAAATAAACATTTTAAAATATGAGTGGAATGTTGCTTAACCATATGTGATAAGAACACCTTAAGAATAAATATTACTGGGAGCACTACAGAAAATTGCAGATGAACATTTAACACTCAGTCACTGTTACAGTCACAAAAAAATGGCTTTGTTACAGTAACGACAGTAAATGTAATTCATCACTTCCACCCTTTGTTATATGGACTGAATAGTAAGCAGGAAATGCAGCATTCTAACACTCACCACCCACTAAGGCTCTGTGAAAAGGCAGGTCAGGGTTTTTCCTGGCTCAGAATGGGCCTTTAGGGGGGTGACTTTTCAGGACAGCAAGCATGATCGGTACGTGTACAGTAAAGGATATGAGAAATCTCTTCATTTTCTTGTTATTTCTGACCATTTGAGAAAGAGTAACTAGTATAAATGTATTAATAAATATTATTTTATATTATAACATTAAATAAAAAGTATAATGCTAGTACAACAATAAGGTTAAACTTCATTTGAATAGTCTGCCTACATGTAGTTTATTAGTTAAGATTCAACTTTCACAAATAAAACCAATTTATACCATTATACCACTGTGGTTAAGATTTCATTGGGTCTAATGTTTGTGTATTAATTTTTTAATTTCAGATCATAGTATAGGCTACTATATAGCTTACCATTAATATAATATTAATTCCAGTTTGTCATTCATTAAATTAGTGTGCTCTACATAGTGGTTAGTCTCTGTTTTGTTTATGCAAAGTACTAACTTGTCAAACATAAAAACCGCATACAGAACAAAGAGTTCAACATTTCAAAAGTTTGCCGTAGCGCGTCATCCTTTTTTAAATGTCCTGCCCCATCAAGGCTGTGATTGGTTGTTTCACAAAAAGCGACTCTGTCAAGCAACTTTACGCACACCGCTGCATGAAAGGCACCCGAGCTTCTCACTCCACTGTCTCCGCAGACAGAGATATGCAGGCAGGTGATAACGGGAACAGGTGAGCGTCGCGTAGTTCCCAGAGAACCTGATATGGAGAGGGCAGCAAAGACAACCGACAGCTTGTGAGAAGTGCCGATTCGCAAGGACAGGTTGCGTCACGCAAAAGAGTAAAATGTAGCACAAATGGCTTTTATATTGTGATTATAACGCAGCAGCTAGTTTATAAATCCAGCACCCAGCTGCATGTGTAAAATACAGCGGCTGTGGAAGGGAGGAGATGTGACTGCTGGTAGTCAAAGATGTCGTATTTAAGCGTAATGTTCTGCTTGCAACAGTTGTTTGATAAATTACTATGAAAACACATTTGGAGAGGATTTGAAATGCGCCAAAAATTCCTCTATGCAGGAAAAAGCTTGCAGGTTCCTTCCTTTTCCACTCAGCCCTGTTCCTGAACATTATCTCATTTTGTGTTCAGTCATTCTTTTCAGTCCAGTGTTTTGTCAGCTAATCATTTTAGTTATCAGGTTCAATTGTATTTAATAAATTCTGTAAACATGGGAATACTGGAATCAGTTGTGTAGTGTTATTTGTGTTCAACAGGGTTGTGATCCACTAAAAGGGTCATGGTTACTGTTAAGATAATTAGATGTGTAATGTTTTCGTCTACTTTTGGAGTTGCAGATCAAGTACTCATTTACCAATTACTTTGGTGATCAGTGTGTCCTGTAAGTAGTCACTGTGTCAAGTGTTTGAAGGAAGGGTAAAACTGTTCTAATCTTAATCTAATGTTTTGTTTCTTGTATTTCTACAGTGCTTGTTCCTGTTTAGTGCTTACCTAAATCAGAATCAGTTTTATTGCCAGGTATGTGTGCACATACGAGTAATTTAACTCTGGACAACGCTCACGATGTGCTTACTTATACAATAATAATCAAACGCAGGCTACAGTATAGAGTACACACACACACACGCACTGCAAAGGATGCAGGAGAAAAATTACTACCATTATTATATCATTATTATTATTATTATTTACATGTTGGAGGTGGATGTGATATACAGTTGCACATACACATACAAGCATACATGTACACAGTGTGATGAGTGCAAAGAACGCTGGAATAAGTATTATGCGTGGTGTTATGTACATGCCGTAGGTGGATTTAGTATACAGTATATACAATTTTCAATATGAATACGAACAGTACGAACAGCTCTGAAATAGAGAATGATGAATATATACCGGAACCAAGAAGGTGCCATGGAAGACGCCCAAGAGGAGAGGGCAGGTAGGCAAGCCCAGCTGACTCACTGGAGGACGGAGGTGAGTGGACCTGGGGAAAAGCAGACAGACAGACAGAGTTAGTAACAGGGAAAACAGAAAACGGGGAACAGAGATGTGGCAAGATCAAAAGGCAACAGTGGCACCAGGTCTGGAGCAACGACGATCAAGCTGAATTGTGTGGAGAACGGGGGTTACTTACTGTAACCCTGATTCTACGAGTATAGGCGCAGCCCTCTAAGGCTATCACTATTGGGTTTACCCCTTCGGCACGCCTGCGCGGCACTGAGAATTTTAGTCTAGTAATGTGTGGAGCGGCAATAGGATAACGTGTAGTGTCTTATCCTGTCTGCATGAAGCGTAATGACCGCTTCAAGGGCTCATTTGACACAGCATGGCTTCTGTGAACCAAGGGGGAACCCCTAGACACACAGAAGGGCCGTGCCATTGATGCCGTGATTATGCACGAGCTCGCAGCTGGGCAGATTTCTTTGTCAGAAAAATATCTGTACCGGGTGTGTATTTGTTCTGTCCACATGAAGCAAATGTCCGCTGTCGTGGGCTCATACAGTTTCTGTGGGGAGGTGTGTGTGAAGGGACCTCTGGTCGTGAGTGTACTGCTTGTTGCTTTGAGCTTTAAGCTGCAGGTTAGACACTTGGCTAAAGGCAGCTGGCTCACAGCGTATGGGAAATGTGTGTTTGGTGTGGCTGCTTCGACTGAGACAGGGACAGACAGCATTTGTTCAACAACCTCCACAAAAAAAGTAGCAACAAGATTTCAGCTAGCTATCCGTTGGCCAACGTTAGCTCCCTGTTAGCTTACCTTGCCATGGTAACCTAGTAGCGTCGAGGCTGGCGTCATCGGAGGTCAGAACGGGGAAGCTCGGAGCCGCTCGGAGACCCATGAATGGGAAGGGTGGAGCCATCCAACTCCCGCTCTTCCATCAACAGCAGATCAAGGGCTTCGTCCAGAGAGCGGGTGGACCGCCACTCCTCCTCGTCCTGAACGGCAAGCTATCCCCCCCGGCGCCGCCACTCTTCAGGGGGGGGAGAAGGGCCGTCAGCGCGAACCGAGAGTGAGTGCTTGGCTGGCATGCTCCGGTCCGAGGCACCCAGATCACCCAGCACGACGTAGCCCGTGTGGCAGACGCCGCGGCGACTCGCCCCGTTCTTCTTGTTTTCTGGCTGGAAAGTCATTGCTCTTTAGACAACTCATTGCGGAAGAAAAATGGGAGCCAATGGCTGGGTCTCACCATTGTATATATACAAGGTGCGGACATAGGAGAGGCCCACGCTGTGGGTGGGCGTAGACTAAAATTTTCAGTGCCGCACGGAAGGGGTACACCCAATAGTGATAGCCTTATGCTGGGTACACACTGGGCTGATTTTCCTCCCTTCCGACAATCCTAGCTATGTCCTGATTATCTTGATGGTTCTACAGATTATCTTATGAGATTCTCCCTTGGTGTGAGGTGTGTAAGAGTGTCCGAACCTGATCGGAAGAATGTCGGAGGTGCCCCGATCGCGAATTCTGATCGTAAATATTGAACATGTTGAATATTTACGATCAGAAATCCTGATGTGTGGGGGGATCCCCGAGGACAAACGCGCGCATGTTCTGGAGATTATCACGTGAAACGAAACAATATCCAATCAGAAAGCGAGATGATTGAAGACGAAGCATAAGAAACCATCATGGCATGATGCAACATGATGCAGTCATGGCGCAGCACAAGGTGAAATAATGTGGACAGCAGAGATGGAGGATCAGCTTGTAGATTTGTGGCAACTGCACGAATGATTGTTCAATGTCGCAATTTCTTCCTGCATATCATCCGCCATGCTTATTCTGAAGTCTCGCGAGATTTTTCCTGTGTTCACAGTCTAGACTCGGGTTGAAAATCAGTTTGTGTGTGCGCTGTCTTTGTCACATCATGGCACACACTATAGGAGCAAAAGGGTTAAATCTAGGATTTTTTCTCCTCATGTTTGTGGTCTACCACATTTTGAAAATCTTATAAGATGTAAAAATCCTTTGGTGTGTACCCAGCATTAGAGGGCAAAGCCTATACAAAATAGAACCGGGTTTGAAATACTGGCAGGGATGGAGTTGATTGCTGGCAGGTGGCAGAGGAGGTGGCTGACAAGGTGCAGGTGTGGATCGTCAGCTGGGCTCAGGAGCAGAGAGAGAGGGAGAACACAAGCAAGGGAAGCAGCGGAGACAGACAGGCAGGCCAAAACACAAGGGGAAAACAGAATCACAAGAAAAAAGGAGAAATAAACAGGACACTCACCGTCAGCCGGGCTGCCACCACAACAAATAATAATAATAATTAATTATTATTTAATGAAATGAATCACATTTTTATTGCTTGAGACGGCCAGTATGCCTAATTCCATTTGAAGACTCCGGGTAGGATTTTCGGCGAAATCCACTGACTGTGACGTGCATATGCACTCCTGAGCCCTTTGCCTGCTGGTTCTCAGCCGTACATACAGCAACGGCTGTCTCCCAGCACAACACAAACTCCACGTAAGGATAAAACACATCAAAACAGTTTTATGTACTGAAGGCAGTCAGCCAAAACAAGAATCAGATCGACTTTGTGCAATAAAACGGTCAACATCGGAAAAGTTTCTGACACGGAGAGACCTCTGCTGTGTTTTGACACCGACAAAAATGACCAGAGTTAGCTTTCATATCCTGTTGGACAGATAAACTAACATTTCTGCAAAGCATGTAAAACATTGTGATTTTGTGTACACTTCAGTTATATGGCTTTCGTGACCATATTACTATTCTGTGTACCACCAGTATTTAGCCTGCAAGAAATGATGAAATGGTGCAAAGCAAATGTGGAGTAATTTGTTTATTCTAGCTGATAGTCATGCAAGACAGGGGCAGCCGGCCAACATAACATAAGCACGGATCTGCCGCCATGTGCTTCATAACATTTAACTTACATGACCCACATAATATACAATAATGCAACAAAACAGCAGCGCGTGTTCTGACAGGAACCAGGAAAAGAGATCACATTTCTCCTGTCTTAGCTTCTTTGCATTGGCTTCCAGTAAAATCCAGAATAGAATTTAAAATCATTCTTCTTACCTACAAAGCTCTTAATGGTCAGGCACCATCTTATCTTAAAGAGCTCATAGTACCTTACTACCCCACCAGAGCACTGCGCTCCCAGAATGCAGGGTTACTTGTGGTTCCTAGAGTCTCCAAAAGTAGAATGGAGCCAGAGCGTTCAGCTATCAAGCTCCTCTCCTGTGGAACCAGGTTCCAGTTTGGGTTCAGGAGGCAGACACCATCTCCACATTTAAGAGTAGGCTTAAGACTTTCCTCTTTGATAAAGCTTATAGTTAGGGCTGGCTCAGGTAGTCCTGAACCATCCCTTAGTTATGCTGCTATAGGCCTAGACTGCCGGGGGATTTCCCATGATGCACTGAGCTCCTCTCTCCTCTACTTTCTCTCCCTCTGTATGCAATCCCATTATTGCATGTTACTAACACAACTTCTCCCCTTTCTGGTAGTCTTGTGCTTTCTCGTCCCTCTCCTCTCTCCTCCTATCACTTCCTGCAGGTGTTTCTGGCTCTGGAGCTGTGGAGTCTGGATCTGTGGCTGCGGGTCACCTGCTGCCCCCGTGTTCCTGCTCGACACCCTCTGCTGCAACGACTATTGTTGCTAGTCTTATTGTTATTATAATCAATAACATTACGATTATTATCATTAACACTACTATAAATTTTTTCATTCAGTCTATAGCAACATCACCTTTACTGTCTGTACCTCTGTGTGTATACTGTTTAGGTATCTCTCTGCCCCCCCCCTCTTTCTCTCTGTTCCTCTCTTGCCCTCTCTCTCTCTCTCTCTCTCTCTCTCTCTCACCCCAACCGGTCGAGGCAGATGGCCGCCCACCCTGAGCCATGGTTCTGCTCGAGGTTTCTGCCTCTTAAAAGGAAGTTTTTCCTTGCCTCTGTCGCCTAGTGCTGCTCTTGGTGGGAACTGTTGGGCTTTTGTAAATAACATCATAGAGTACGGTCTAGACCTGCTCTTTTATGAAAAGCGCTCAGAGATAACTGTGATTTTGCGCTATATAAATAAAATTTAATTGAAAAATTGAATTGAATTGAATTAACAGCGCAGGACAGCCACACTGTGGAAGACCCATTCACTACAGTAAAGTTACTTACTGCGGTATAACTGTTTTAAAGTGTGGTAACAATCTCATTTATAATATTCAGTCCCTCTCACTAATCTTTTGTTATCATACAATACATTTAGCTGTGCTCACATTGCTGAGCCTCTCTGGTTAAAGATACACAAATAGTTAGTGAAATGCAGCAGGCGATATAACATTGACATTTCAGCGACAGAAGGTAACATTGGACTATTTTGGTACAATGCATTGATAAACTAACCAACATCTTAAGTACAAGCGTTTCTCAAAACTATTGCACCTTTGGTACCACAGTAGCAAGTGCAAGTTAGCATCTATTGTTCATTTACTACTTTTGCCTTAATGAATATGCAATTTGGGGCGTTTAATTTTATAGTGCAAAGTAATGGGAGGGTAACATGCAAATACATTTATTTACTACACGCAATGTGATCTAACAAGCCTAAAAAAAATTTCATGTGAGTGCAACAGCATCTGTATTTAATACGTTTGAAAGGAAGGTGCAAACTGCCAAGTGTTACGCAGAGATGGAAGCTGTTATCACACAGCTGTAATGAAAGAAGACATGGAGAAATTAAAAATATTAGATAACATTATTCTATCTCCAATATAATATATATATATACAGTGCCTTGCGAAAGTATTCGGCCCCCTTGAACTTTTCGACCTTTTGCCACATTTCAGGCTTCAAACATAAAGATATAAAACTGTAATTTTTTGTGAAGAATCAACAACAAGTGGGACACAGTTATGAAGTGGAACGAAATTTATTGGATATTTCAAACTTTAACAAATAAAAAACTGAAAAATTGGGCGTGCAAAATTATTCAGCTTACTTTCAGTGCAGCAAACTCTCTCCAGAAGTTCAGTGAGGATCTCTGAATGATCCAATGTTGACCTAAATGACTAATGATGATAAATAGAATCCACCTGTGTGAAATCAAGTCTCCGTATAAATGCACCTGCTCTGTGATAGTCTCAGAGGTCCGTTTAAAGCGCAGAGAGCATCATGAAGAACAAGGAACACACCAGGCAGGTCCGAGATACTGTTGTGGAGAAGTTTAAAGCCGGATTTGGATACAAAAAGATTTCCCAAGCTTTAAACATCCCAAGGAGCACTGTGCAAGCGATAATATTGAAATGGAAGGAGTATCAGACCACTGCAAATCTACGAAGACCTGGCTGTCCCTCTAAACTTTCAGCTCATACAAGGAGAAGGCTGATCAGAGATGCAGCCAAGAGGCCCATGATCACTCTGGATGAACTGCAGAGATCTACAGCTGAGGTGGGAGACTCAACAATCAGTCGTAAACTGCACAAATCTGGCCTTTATGGAAGAGTGGCAAGAAGAAAGCCATTTCTTAAAGATATCCATAAAAAGTCTCGTTTAAAGTTTGCCACAAGCCACCTGGGAGACACACCAAACATGTGGAAGAAGGTGCTCTGGTCAGATGAAACCAAAATCGAACTTTTTGGCAACAATGCAAAACTTTATATTTGGCGTAAAGGCAACACAGCTTGTGGTGCCTTTAGGGCTTTCTTAATTTTTTTATGAATTATTTCGTTGGTTTTTATTTTTAGTTGGAAATGAGGTACATAACTACTTCTCAGTTCAAAATAAATAATCTGTAAATTAGTATTATTTTCGTTCACACCATGACGTCACTTCCTGTTTAGCTACTTCCGGTTTCGTCATTTCCTGTTTAGTGACTTCCTGTTTATCTCCACATGCGGAAAAGAAAGCAGACATGTATGCTCTGAGACTAATCTGCTTGCATCCACTCTGGAACATCATAGAGGCAATGCCGTAAGTTAATTCATTTGACAATAGACATGTTAAAGTTCATATATTAGCAGGGATTTGCTAAAAAATTATGTTTGATAAGTTAATTTAAAAAAAAAAGTTTTGTTTTTACCCTAATGTGCAAGCTAACAGCCATGCTATATGCATGATGTATGTTCATATTTACAACTATGTACAATGGTGTTTAGTTTAGTTAAGAACATTGAATATGTTTGTACTGCCTTTATTTACAGTTTTCACCACACAGACAGCATGTATGAAGAAGTGTCTCAGTAAAGGATCAATCTTACTACAACTCTCTCTTCATTGGCTACGGTTTAACTGAGTGTTTAGTCGGTGTTTTACACACACTGCACAAGAACACTACACAGCTCATCACCCTGAACACACCATCCCCACTGTCAAACATGGTGGCAGCATCATGGTTTGGGCCTGCTTTTCTTCAGCAGGGACAGGGAAGATGGTTAAAATTGATGGGAGGATGGATGGAGCCAAATACAGGACCATTCTGGAAGAAAACCTGATGGAGTCTGCAAAAGACCTGAGACTGGGACGGAGATTTGTCTTCCAACAAGACAATGATCCAAAACATAAAGCAAAATCTACACTGGAATGGTTCCCAAATAAACATATCCAGGCGTTCGAATGGCCAAGTCAAAGTCCAGACCTGAATCCAATCGAGAATCTGTGGAAAGAACTGAAAACTGCTGTTCACAAACGCTCTCCATCCAACCTCACTGAGCTCGAGCTGTTTTGCAAGGAGGAATGGGCAAAGATTTCAGTCTCTCGATGTGCAAAACTGATAGAGACGTACCCCAAGCGACTTACAGCTGTAATCGCAACAAAAGGTGGCGCTACAAAGTATTAACTTAAGGGGGCTGAATAATTTTGCACGCCCAATTTTTCAGTTTTTTATTTGTTAAAGTTTGAAATATCCAATAAATTTCGTTCCACTTCATGATTGTGTCCCACTTGTTGATGGTTCTTCACAAAAAATTACAGTTTTATATCTTTATGTTTGAAGCCTGCAATGTGGCAAAAGGTCAAAGTTCAAGGGGGCCGAATACTTTCGCAAGGCACTGTAAATACAGTTTTTATTTCATGTATTTGATGAACTATATGAATTGAGTTTTTGTTTTTATATTTTCCTTGAAGCTTTGGTAATACTGTTTCGTTTTGACCTGACTTCTTTTCTCCGCGAGATAGAAGAATTTAGAAAGTGAAGAGAGCCCCCAGCTGCAGCAGTGCATGGATCACACGGAAAATTTGCTTTCGTAGGTTAGCAACAATGCTTTTGGGAAACGCACCCCAGCTCATGAAGTTGAGAAGCTCATATACCAACAGGCCTTCACACTGGGAAAGTTTTTATGATTGATAGGTTAAAATGAAGGATGAGTGAATTCAGTTTCAGGGTCCTGGTATTGTTCATGCAAGTTCAATGTCACTGTGACATACTTGAATGGAACAGCCATTGTTAATGTTATTAGCAACACCTGTGCTTTTCTACGACAAGTCAAAATGTCTGCAGTGATAAAGGTCTATCACGGATGTGGACTAGAGGAAAAAATGGCGCTATGCTGTTATTTCTTGAGTTGGAGTCATTTACAGAAGTCCACGAAGTTGTAAATGATACAGCTTCTTATCAAACACTTTACTGTCAATAACCTCTGTCACAGTCGATGCACTCATTACTGGCGAGCCACATCTTTCTTTAAAGACGGAGGGTGAGTCCAGATGAGTCCCAAAAATGTGTTACAGCACTTGTAGCTATTTAGGTGAAGGGGAAGACTCCACTTAATTGGTTGTTTTCATGTATGTCTGCACTACAGACTCTCTCAATATGTGCAGTAAAAAGGCTCACAATGAAACTAGCTATGGCTTTTCAATGCCAAGAAAGCCCATTCCTAATTTCTTGTTTTGTAATATAGAAGTTCACTCCAAACCCAACATTTACATGACTTGTATTATTGATTTGTGCTGTAATTAAAGCCTCTCACATTCCTGTGGATCAGTGATGATCCTCCTGTTCATTATATATCTTTTGATTATAGGACATTTGATCCTGCATTGATGATAACGATGAATACAGTTTACAAGACGTATCAGATGAAGGTATCCTCACGTTTGTATGATTTTTTTCAGGCTGCCATCATTGTCACAGGCAGGATGGGTTATTTTAATGTAAGTCAATAAATAAGCTGGATGAGGACTTTGATTTACAGCTTATGAATTATTGGATGTGAGTGCAGATGCACTTCATTAAAACAAGTTATTGATGGTTCAGTATATGTCACTTGATCTATATTCTCCACCTGCAATGTCTTTATTTCCAGCACATCAATACTGAAATACTAGCCATATACTGTGCACAGTTGTTGCACGGCTCTGCAATCCCACCTCCCCCACCTCCTCCCCTTCTCTTACCGTCCTGGAGAGGGATGTCAACTGTTCAGGAAGCAGAAACCTCGCAAAGCAGCTTAGCTGGACTCTGTCTCCCCATCCACCCTGAAGCGCTGTGCTGATCAGCTGTCTCCGGTGTTTTCAGACATCTTTAACCGCTTAACATTCCAAAAGCCTGAGGTCCTGGCGGCAGCTTTCCGTATGTGCACACAGCTGATATGTTAACTTCGTACTACTTTGACCAATGCAAACCATTTCAAGATACAATCACCACAGCGGGTACAATCAACGCCTCTGTCAGACCACCCAGTGTAAGCAAAATTGACGCGACTCACTTATGAAGCCTCATAGTAATCCACCAATCGATTGTATTCCAACAAAAATGGTCTTGTTACGTTGTCAAAGGTCCAGACGATCCAATCCAATAAAAACATTTAGTCCAAAATAAATTATTCCGTACATAAATCCCCTGGGACTGCTGCCGCATCGTTTCATATTTGCCGGCAGACGTGGCTCGTATGTCATTATAACCGTAATAACTCTTTTTGAATGTAAACAACTACGATAGCTTGTAATCAAATTAGCCGCTGAACTCTGACCTTTCAAGTGACACCAAATCTGACCAAATAAGAGCTCACAGCCTTCAATAGCCAACGAGAGCCTGCGCTGTAAGGAAGGGCCAGCCTCTATTATTTCATGGGTGGGCCGAGCCAATTGCAAGCAATTGTGCTGATGACTGGCACTTCGTGTAGCCAATAAAATTCTAAAAATAACGATATACAGGTAGGAAGTTCATGATCTACCAGCAAAAAAACACATCTGCGTCAAGCTACCAGCTGATACTGAGCGATGCAGCAGCAGCCAAGGGGCGGTGTTGTTTTAGAACAAATACGCTAACCTGTGTAAAATAGTCATTTATCATGGTATTGGTATGAAATTTAAACTAGGATTAGGTAAGGCTTTATGCTGTGACCCTACAGTGTTTTCCAGCTAATAAGTCCCAGCTATAGTTGTCTGCATGCATTTGTTAGCAAGCATTTTCAAGCGTAAATGAAAAATATATTACTTTTAGTGTGTTTAAACTTATATTAATCAATTCCAGTAGCACTTACAATCATTTTGGGTTAGACACTCCAGGGTGTTATGTTTCAGAGAAGCCCAAAACCATGCATATACTCCAAATGGTTCAAGAACTACATTCAATTTACTTTGGATATGCCTTGAATAGGCGCTTTGCATGAATTTTACAGGAACATTAAGTTAATGCCTCACTGGAGACATGCCATGTGCCATCCTGCTTCAAAGCTTCAACCTTCATCCCTGTCCCCAAAAAAACAAGGACCGCAGGACTAAATGAATACAGACCCGTCTGTAGTCTATCTGAAGTCTTTTAAGTGCCTTGTGTTGTCCCACCTTAAATCCATCACAGACCCACTCCTGGACCCCCTGCAGTTCGCCTACAGAGCCAACAGATCTGTAGATGATGCAGTAAACATGGCCCTTCACGTCATCCTCCAATACCTAGACTCCCCAGGAACCTATGCCAGGATCCTGTTTGTGGATTTCTGCTCCGCTTTCAATACCATCATTTCGGTCCTGCAGCAGGACAAACTCTCCCAGCTGAACATGCCTGACTCCACCTGCAGGTGGATCACAGACCTGACAGACAGGAAGCAGCACATGAAGATGGGAAAACATGTCTCTGATTCCATGACTGTCAGCACCGGTTCTCCTCAAGGCTACGTTCTTTCCCCTCTGCTCTTCTCCCTGTATACCAAACGATGCACCCCCAGTCACCAGTCCGTCAAGTTCCTGAAGTTTAAATGAAGAATGGAGAATCAGGGGGAGAGGCGTTCTTTCCACAGCTGTAAGCAGCTGCTGCCATTATTGTGTCACAGTCTAAGATGCAAAGAACATTGTCATCTAGAAAAAAGCTTTGAACCGCGAACATTTCTACATCTGATTTATTGAAGCATCTGCTGAAGCAACACAGCGACATGAAATTTACAAAAAGAAACTCCAGCAGCTGTTGTCACTGATGCTTGGACTCGTCTGGAGAGAGTGGCGTTAACGCAATGTTTTGTAACAGTAAAACAGCTGTTTAAAAGTCGGGATTTAGTTGCTTTATTTTTTTTATTTCAGCTGGTGGTGTTAAGAAACAGGCCTAGTCTATATGCTTTGTAAAAACCACACTCCTTGCTGCTGTTGGATATGATGTTAGTTAAAAAGTCGGGGGAGACTACTTTGTTTGGGGGCGAAGGGGGGTGGTAGGGAAAGCAGTGTTTCCCATAATTAGCCTATAATTTGGATTATAGGCTATATTGATTTTCCAAATTTTACTAGGCGTATTTAAAATCATGTTTGATTGAGGAGCTGTACTGAGGAGCATATATTCGTGCATATATTCGTTCTCTCTCCCTCTCTCTCGTGAACACCGCTGCACAAACCTGTCCAGCATTACAATAACCCCCCCCACTGGAAAGTAATATAGTAATGTAACTAGTAATGTAACTAGTTACTTTTATCACCCAGTAATAAGTAACTACTATTACTTTTTTAAGGAATAATAAGTAACTAGTAATATATTGCAATTTCTGAGTAACTTGCCCAACACTGGTTACAGACAAAAGTAATCTGATTACAGTTAATGCGTTACCCCCAACACTGGTTATTACACATTATTACCATTTAATAACGCATCATATGTACAGTTAAAATGCATTATAATGTCATTCTAATTTACTCAAAGTAAATGCTTTGGGTGCTTTAAGTAAAGTAATGAAATTCCTGAGAGCAGATATAATACATTACAAGCTGGTTATAAGTCACTATAAGTCATCATTGTGATGCTTTGGGGCGGTGAAACTGGTTTGTTGGAAAATGGAACACCACATGGCTCCAGTCAGAGTCATCAGTTGGATTTAAGATCTTGCAGAATGGGAATAGTACAAGTAGTACAAATAGCACAGCATAGAGGTGCACAGTTCTCTAGTTTCTGTAATAAAGCAGAAAGAAACAAATGAATTCATATCTGTGAGTTGTTACTAACAGCCAGCATTAACTAATCTCAGGACTGTGAGGACAGCACTCTGCGTGAATCACTAAACTGTTTTTGCTATAATATCACAGTGACAAGTTAACTGTGTTTACACTAAAACAAGGCAAACTAAATCGACTTCCAGCAGTATGCAATGCCATAGCACTTTTACAACTATTTTAAAATGTTCCATTTTTAAATGTAGAGAGGCAGAAACTGCTATTGCTTACGTTGTTTATTTCTTCCTTCACATACATGGTTTGGTGATGGTATGGTAAATTTACTGTCTATAAATGCCAGAGGACTAAGAAATATCATTGAAAGGAATGCAGTTTTTAGTTTTTGGAAAGGCTGTAATGCTGATTCATTTTCATTCAAGAAAATGCCAAGAGGACACAACATTATGGAAAAATCAGTAGTGAGGGGACATATGGTTGGCACACGGTTCACTCAGTGGGGTTTGCTGTTCTCATTCGTTACTATCAAATGGCAAGGGAAACACAATCTATGCAACAACACCACACAGACTTTTTATTATTTTTATTATTATTATTATTTATAATTTATTTGGGTCACAACAGAAATACTTTTGTTTTGTTTCAATGATGGACTTTTCTTTCACTGATGGAATGATTTCCCAAAATACACATACATTTTAATCATTTTTATAATACATTTTACAGTGATTATAATGCATTAGAAAATGGTTCTAATGTATTACAACTATGATCCTTGCCAATAAAAATGTCAGTGAGTGACCAGCAAATATGAAGTATTATGATACCTGACCTTAATATGTCTTAATATTATATTTAGGAATGTATATAATTATAGTTATATATTGCTATAAGCACAGTACAATGCATTATAAATTTCTTTATATCATATATACCAACTGGGTGTAACACTGAGACAAAAACAAAAACAAAAACCCGTACACATATTCCTTATGTGCATACACATATTCCTTACGTGTGTACATAATGCTGGCCAATAAAGCTGAACGGAATAATGAAAATAACTGTAACCACTGAGCCTCTAGAAGGTTGGAAAAACACAATTAAAAATGACCTTCTACATTTTTGGACTGAAAAGCTAATGTTAATCACCTGCTCCCAATGTTTGGACTTTCCATCATAAAGTGATCACATTCCAGCATTTGCCAACAACCTTACAGCTGGCTATCAATTCCCATATCTGTGGAAGAGAATGACGTCTTTTTTCACTGCCAAATTTGAAGCTTCGGTTCATATACTGTAAGTAGAGCAGCAGTTTTGCCCTTGAAGCGTGAATGGTAATTGAGAGGCAGAAATCATCTGGGCTGTCTTGGCGGCTTCCTATAAGCCTGCCCTGTTCTCCTTCCCACTGCCTATCTCTCCCTCTGTGGGTCCCTATGTCTCGAGGACAGATGGTGGGTGTCAGCAGCATGCCAGTCCTCATGTCTCACTATGGGCCTCTGCCATGGAGAGAGATGTTTTTGCTCAATGTCTGGGTGTGTCTTATTAAACCACTGAAGGAAGGTAAGAGTAAAGAAGAGGGAAGAGAAATGCATGGAGAGGGAAGTAAGGCAGAGAGAGGATGAGAGGGAATGAGATAGGAGGGAGAGCCATGCAGGGAAGGATGAGATGAAGGCAGATCAGTGAGATACGTACAGCAGTGAAGGAGTGACAAGGAAGGGAGAGATTAAAAAAACGAAATTGCATGGAGTGTAAAGGCAGGAAAGGATGAGAGTGCGAGGAATAGATGAGAGTCGGAGGCAGGAAGAGAAGGAAGGAGGGATTTTCATGTCGGACTTCTCTGGCATATTCAGTGAAGCTGATTAGTCCGGTTTCCATGGTGATGTAGTGGGCTTGGGAGAGAGAGAAACAGGGAGACATTTGAGTTTTGATATCCTTCAATAAAAAAATATCTCTTAAAAGAAAAAACCCATGAAGAACTCCACACACACACACACACACACACACACACACACACATTGAAAAATACATTCGCTGCACCACAAAACCCACACATGGTGGCATCTAGAACACCACCAGCACACACACACACACACACACTTGTGCAAATCACTTCACAAGGCACTGTGGGATTCCAGGCAAGGCAGGAAATATTTTTACTTGATGCAAATGAGGACAGAATTTGTCTGGAAACTCCATTGTGATTTGCCAAATGTCAGGTAGTAGTGGGACAGGAAGTTTAGTGTTTACCTGCAGGTGATGAAGGTCTCTGGAGGAGATCTTTGTTGTACTTTCTGGGAGCCCTCTTTTCTATATCCCTGGCCTCCATGTTTAAACATACAAACGCAAACGAAGTGCTGCCTGGCACAACATCACGTACATTGTGGGAGAAAGTGTAAGTTGCTTATTCACACAAGCTACTTTCTACATGCGAAGTGCCGGAAGCGATGTTGTGCAATTCGTTCGCTTCCAGTCGGCCTTCTCCAATATCCACCAATACAATCAATTTTACTTCAAACAGACAAAGAGCATGGTAGTGGAGCTGTGAGTAACAGGGGGAATAATACAACAGTATGTAGAGTTTTCTATGAGCAGTGTGGGGCTTCCACATGGCTTGGTTTGAAGCAGCACAAAGACATTTTAGTCAATAGTGTTTGGCTTTCCTAACACATTACATTGTCTATGGAGGAACATTTCTTTAAGGAGAAAAAGCAGGTAAGAGGGATGTATTTTTGAAAGGTGTCTTTGATTCACCTTGTGTCTGTTTTTTTCCCAGCCTTTTCCACTGTGATAAGAGCATAGGCAGCCTCCCAGCAATTTATTCTCCACAAAACTCCAAACCCAAATACTTCCATTTACACAATCTTTACCATATAAACATACACATCCACAGACAAAGACTACATATATAGTTAATCTACATGTACACACACACATTCCCCATGCATTCACACACACACACACACACACACACACACTCACTCATCTGAATGAGAAAAACAAGTCAGATAAATCCATGCTTGCTTAAACGCACACACACACCTGCTCAGGGGAGATAAGTGTTGAAGCTGTGAACAGAGCCAGAGTCTTCTGAGCCTGTAAAGTGGAAAGCTGCAGTGCTGCTTCCCTCACAGCCTGACTGCTCGGGCTAGACCGCTGCAAACTCCATCCACCCGTCCATTTACACAACTCTACTTTGGACCCACATTTTGCAAAATGCAAAGTAGCAGAATAAAAAACCTTAAACACTGGCTCAAAAATGGCAATAAAACTTAATTAAAAAAGTGTTTTTAAAGTTACCAATGAAACTCATGAAGAATAAATAATGAGTATATGCATAAAACATTAAACAGGTCATATTATGCTTTTGGCCTTTTCCCTTTCCTTTATCCTTATACACAGGCAACCGCGTCCCTCTTCCTAATTATTCCAAACATCAAATTACCCCTTTCTTTCAACCCTCCTGGGACACGCCCTAGGAAACAAAACACGGCGCGAAACGCGCTCGCACTTTCTATTGTTTTCTGGTCTCTTAGCGCTTGCTCTTCGCTCTACACGCTTACGGAGTGTGTCCTGTCCCCCAGCAACGCCCCAAGGAGTCCAGAACGGCTTTGCCGCGAAGATTTCTTTGTTCTTTTCAAGCCACACACACGAAGTCTTGCTGCCTTTCGTGGAAGTTATTCTTTTCTTTTGTTTGTTTGTAAAGTTATCAGAGCGTTTGAAGTCACGCAAATTTTAATTCAGAAACAACCAAGTTTCTTTTAAGCTTTATTTCCGTTTGTGGTAAGCTAGGTGACTGGTGCACATGCATGGTCATATGACCTTGTCATGTGACTTGCAGCTAATCAGGAAGTGATAAAAGGTTTACTAGTCTCAGTGGACAGTCCTTTGCTTTCCACTGAGCACACCTTGCAGGGTGACAGCCAGACATGAGTGTCCCGTCCTCCATGGAGAGAACTGGAGAAGATTGATGGTAATGCTTGTCAGCATTGCAAGCTGTATGGTGTAGCATTGAATGGTTTCAGCTAATGCTAGTTTGTTTTCACTGATGTGACCGCCTGTCTGTGTGTTACTGATGCTTGCTATGCTAATAGCATTTTCTTAACCTGTGGTTTGTTCCGTTTAGTAAAGGTTATTTGTATGTTTCAGTCTACAGCTGACGTGGTCACAAATCAGCGGCTGTGGATGTAGGGATCCGGAGTTACTGGTAAACGATATACATGTGCCTATCTGTGTATCTTAATGAGTTTTAGCCTGGATATTTATAATGTTTCTTTATTTTTATTTTATTTTGTTATGGTTTTCCATGTAACTTTTAAGATGTCTGTTGCTCGCTCTAGTGTCCCATAGTGATTGGAATAGGTGTCCTGTATTGGGTGTCTACTCGGTGTCATATTTGGGATGGTGGTTTAAATACAGGTTGCTCTCCTCTCTCTGTATATCCTCAGCTTGACTTTGTACAAGGCTGGGTTCATATCAGCACACTGCGTCCTTTTCCGTGGTGAGACTGCACTGGGTGACATTCTGTAGTGGTGTGTATACTCAACTTCGACATTGCATGCTATTTTGTAGTGGATAATCTAGATGGTAAGTGTGTAGTGGATAGTTTAGATGTTGAGTGTATAGTGCATGTACTTCTTGGTGTTGGGTCTGCTGTCTCCCTCTTCTGTCTACTACAGTCGCTGATCGGGGTGGTGTGTACGAGCCGACTTGACCTTCCTACCTTGAGGAGAGTAACACTGTGTTTTTTTGTTTTTTTTGTTTTTTCAACAAATTTATTACCAGGCTAATTTTATTTATGCTGTTGGTATTTTAACAATATACTTGTAATAAAATTTACTTACTTTTGTACAACACATGCCTCTTTGTAATTGTTCCTGATCGGGGTAAATCAGAGTTCACGACACACAACCTTTATAGATTAAGGGTTCTAAAGGGTTCCTCCTGCCCTTACCAGGAGGTGGCGTTGTCAGGCCCAACAAAAGGTATTCATTCTTCTTTATTCGGCACCACACGTTGAATCAACTAATTCACCCCTCCCCACGACAACGAAGCCTGGGAGGCCAGCCACGTGGGTTAGTTATGCCAGCAACAGCCCAAGGGACATCAAAACCCACGAACCGAGCCAAGGTTAACATGCATCACTGCAAGTTTTGTCGGGTCGGAAATAAGGACCGGCCGGGCCAGTAAAAGACCTGGTCCCTACCCTAACCAACGTAATAAACTCAATAAAATTACTCTATTAGATTTCTTCTTTAGTCAAAAAACTGCGTAGTCAAAAACTTCACTGGAGACGTTCAAGAGTCGGTGCAAAAGAGTTTATTCCAATAAAGGACAGATAAACCCGAGCAACATCCCTGCAGGTCTCAGGATGGAACCGAGTTGGTGGTCAGCGAACATCGCCTTATATTCACCTTAAGCTCCACCTTGTCCCTCCCTTCAGGTGGGCGTTACATCTTAACTCCTCCTTATCTCCTCCTTCTAGGTGGGCGTTACTCCTTAACTCCACCTATGGTGTTCGCTGACCACTCCTCCCCTTTGGTGGATTTCTTATCCTCTACTGCCATCTAGTGGCCTTTTTCTTGTACTGTTTTACCAAATTAACCCTTTCATTAATGTTACAATTTCCACTTTTTAACTATTATTACATGTAATTATTGTTACCATTTATCTCTCTTTATATTTTTTACATTACTGGATTAGAAATCCACCAATATGTTTCAACTTCAGTCCCACCGTATTTTTTTATAGTTATACAGTTATACAGGCATAGTTTGACACCATTAAAACTTAAACACAATCGTATTTTTTAAAAGAATTAATAAGGAATAACATATTTCATACATGTATAACGTGATTCAATGAACAATTACATGTTTTAGCAATGCCAACCATGAGAGTGCTTTGTCTCATACAAGTTAACTTTCGGCAGCGCAGAGCTTGGTTTCATGCAGTACCTAGCTGTACCAGGCGCCATAAATCACAACATGTCATGATCTCATTCTTGGCTTCAGTTCGCGATGATCTCAGCCCTGGCGTACGTGACTTACTGCAGGTGCCTTGCTTCTATTGAGTGGGTTACGGTTGGCTAGGTTTTGCCTGCGCGGCCTGAGCAGCTTCTCTGCTCATGTAGGCACATTAAAAAGCACACATTCACAGAGAATAAGAATAATATATGATAAACACACAGAGTATAAGAATAAAATATGAGTTTGAACACACTCATTAAACACTCAGTAGTTAAACACTCAGTAGTTAAACTTTACACTATAAAATAACACTTTAAATGATGACAATGTAGACCACCATTGCTCTAGTAATTAATGATAACAATTTAGGCTATAATGCTCCAAAATAATTCACAACAGTTTCTTCAACTAAGTTACCAGCCGAAGCAGCGGACCTCAGGAGCAATTCCCTGACAGAGAAGTGACCGGCAGACAGCGTGTTAAGCGGTCCAAACGGAGAACGCACAAAACTCAGCCAGCATGGTGCCGACGAACACCAGACGGTGGAACTACAAGCAGTGAGGAACCAACGGCATTCTGTGGATGAGTTGATGTCCAGTAGTCTTTTAATCTGTTAGTTTAATCCTAGCCAAATTTAACCTAGTTATCATATAACCTGCGTTTATTAGTTGTCTTTGTCTCTTAAAATCAAATTCTTCTCCACAATAACTCAGACCAACTAAATTCACATTGAACTACACCATTCCCATTGTCTGCATCCTGTTTGTTTAGCCATTGTTTGTCTTTGATGTATATTTAACCGCATTTATATCTACCTTTAGTTGGTTAATAAATTTCACCGTAATCACAGGAACTGTGTGTATTGTTTGACTCAGGTCACTGTAATGGAGGATTTACGCCTTCGCTATGAGATTGACTGCAATTACTAACTGATCACTAGGAATAATTGTAATTGTTAAACCCATAACATTACCTAGGGAGTCCGAAGACCCTGGGCGAACTGAATTTCCAGTGGTGCCCTGAAACGAGAGATAATACTTAATAATTAATATTCATAATTTTTATTAACAGTAAAGCAGGTATGCTACACTAGCTTGCAAAGCTGGTTTGGGTTGTTCAGCCTATGTTTTGGGATCAGACTCAGGCCCGAACTGGCTGGAGCCAGTAACACCACCTTGCTTGTCCATAAATATTATGAACCTGAAAATGAGCATAATTTGACCACTTAGAGTGGACTGCCTTCCAATATCTGTTGGCCAAAACCTCCTGAAACATTGAAATGCATTTCAGTCTCTAACTAATTACACAATTTGGCAAAATTACTATAATAGAAAACTCATTTTTCATTTTCACTTTTTAACATTAAAGGATAATGATGGTTTATGGCATTTGTGGCATCACCAGGGGACAGGTGGTAGAAGGGAGCTACATTCCAGCATTTGGGCAGATGGCATGCTTCAAGATGGCTGCCGCCATCCCCACTACATCTCCCAGAATGCATCAGCCTCATGTTTGGTCAGAAATACAAGCAGGCAGATGATCAGACTGGTTGGAAACACATCGCCAAGTTCGACAAATTTATTTGTAAGAGAAAATGAAAGTGAAAAAAATTATCATGCAAACTGTCCATTATAAACATCCAGTGATACAGACTCCTTGCTTCAACTGGTCCGTGATGGATTATTGTTTATTTTTAGCCTCTAATTACACATAGATTGCACAGAATTGGTGATGAAAACTCTGTATTAATTCAATTAAATATTATATAGCTCCAATTCATAACAGATATGTCATTGCGCTTTTCATTACAAAGGTCTAGACCGTACTCTTCATATTAATGATTTTAATAAAGTAAAATATGAAGAAATGGGACACACACACACACACAAATTGAACTTAACACAAGGTAGATATGTGTTAAATTTGACTGAGCATCATTGTCATGTTGCTCATTTCCAGCTCTATGCTTTTATTCTAGGATTCCACTAGAGTGTTTTTAAAAAATCCTTATTAATGTTATACTGGCCCTTTTATGGAGCCCCTCAGTCCATCCTCTGTCTGGAACAAGGTGTTGGCCCTTGTCTCTTAATATATGGAGTCTTTGTCAGACCACAAATGACTTAGCAAGTAGGTTGGTAAAATGGTAAATGACACTGCCAATGCAGAGAGTTTCTGAGGGCTGGTGTAGGTACTGGATATGCTTGGCCTGGCTTGTCTGCTCGGGGCTTCACTGACTGCTGTACAAAAACTTTTATAACTTTGTTGAAACTACATCCTATTTTACGGAGTGTCCACGGACAGATAGGTTTAAAGTAATGACTAACTGCTGCTTTGTCTCTACTGTCTCTACACTGGAGGCTGTGGCTAGAGGACCAGGAATACATTAGGCATCTTTATCAAAAGGCAAAGACAGAGCTAAAAAAAAAAGAGCGAACAACCTGTGCTCTTACTGCAAGACAAAAACCTTCATGCACTGTTTTATTTTTTTATGTTTTAATTAGCACTTTAGCTTGCTAAATCCGAGCTTAGAGTGAAAGACAAACTTTTTCTGGAGTTATCCACAGTCGCCTCGGCCCAAACTAAACGCTTGTCAGTCCTGAGCTCCTTTGACTATGGCGGGGGAGTATCGACCTGTCATGATGGCTGGACCACCACGGGGCTGGACGGTGATCCCACCATTCCTTGGCTTGGCTCAATTATTGCGGCCCATGGCAAAGACCTGTGGCTCCTCTCAGGAACAAAGCCTAAGGAGTCTGCTAACTTATCATCTTCCCATGCTCCAGTGGAGACAAATTTACCTGTCAGTGAAAGCAAACCAGATGCTCCGATGTGTAAAAACTCCACGACAGCCGGAGCACTGGACTAAGGCTAAGAATGTGGCAAAGCGCCCTTCTCCTCCTCCAACGACTATGGACCTCCCGCTCACTAACAGGTTTGACATTCTGGATATGCAAGAGTTTCCCCCACTGAACAAATACCACCATCCACCAGAGAGCAAGTCCACCTCCTCTTCTTGCTGCAGGTTGCTGGTAGAGGCTGTGACCAGGAAAAGATCCAGCATCCTCACTGGTCTGCGGGCAGCAGGTATTTACCTTGCGGAAAAGGGCGCTGGTCCGAAGACAGCAGGGAATTTTCCTGCTAAGAAGGACGCCGCCTCTGTACTGCTGCAGCCTCGGGCTCCATAGTGTGGAATATTCACTTTGCAAATGCAATCACACACAGCTTTCCTGGAGCTATAACCACCGACATCATTGATAAGCTCCCTGACCTCCTTGCCTCACTCCCTACGTACATTAGGAAAATCATAGTCCATGTTGGCACAAATGACACTTCACATCAGCAATCGGAGCTCACAAAATGCGACTTTAATCGTCTCCTCGACTTTCTCAATAGGAGTGGAAAGTCTGTGTTCATCTCTGGCCCAATTCCCACTTTGTGCCGTGGAATTGGTCATTTTAGTAGGCTTCTCAGCCTTCACACCTGGCTCCAGTCTACCTGTTGCACCCACGGTATTGGTTTTATTGACAATTTCAATCTGTTCTGGAATCGCGACTCCTTCTTTGCACAAGACGGTCTGCATCCGAGTAGGCCAGGTAGCCGCATGCTAGCGTCCAACCTGCAGCACGGTGTCCTGTCCTCCGTACGTGAATGACTATCTAAATCACCTGTTCCCCCTCCTTCTTCTTCTCTGGCCCCTTTGCCAACTGGCAACAACAAGGTACCATCTATTGCCACTGACGCCCCCTTGTGGAAGGTATATAGCCATGTCCTTATTTTTTATTAATCCTTATTTGTGGAGATTTTAATTTTCACGTTGACGAGTCTTCAAGTATCATTCATTCTTTTAATTTTACTCAACATGTGTTGGGCAAAACTCATCACTATGGCCACACTTTAGACTTGGTCCTTAGCTTGGGTGTGAAGATAGCCGCTGTAGAAATTAAGGACATCTTTATATCTGATCATCAGGTCATTCATTTCCACTGTGAACTACAGGCTGCTAGTGTTGTTCAGTCTTTATCAAAACAAACCCGCAGGTTAAATGAGCAGAGCGCTTCTAAATTTGGTGCCCTCTTCAGTTCATTTATCAATGCCCCCTGATGTCTCCTCCACTAATGATATTGTCAACTATTTTAATTCCCTCTGTTCCTTAACCCTTGATCTCATAGCCCCTCTGAAAAACACACAACACTTAAAATCATTTAAAGCAACCCTGGTTAAATGCAGATATCAGAAGCTGCAAACAGGAATGCAGAAAGACAGAACGCAGAGGAAAAAATCAGGTCTCCAGGTTCATTTCAAGGCCATGAATGAGTTACTATCTTCATACAATTGGTTGGTAAAAGATGCAAGAGCTCACCATTTCTCAAATCTTATTGCTGTCCACCAGCACAATCCTAGTTTTCTTTTTAAGACTCTCGATCTGTTGGTGAATCCTGCCTCTCCCTGTGCCTCTGCTGATTGTGATGCAGATTGTGAGATATTTTTAACACATTTTGTCAGTAAAGTGGAATTATTAAGAGCCAGTATTAGCCCAAACC